>NC_056749.1:230698810-230863810 GCF_019279795.1 Protopterus annectens
GGAATGCTAATAGGTGTAAATATACATGAATATTTGGTTGTTATTACTACTGATAAAGTGCAATCAATAACCTCAGTGTTATTTGATAATTAATAGGTCAGCTGTTAAAGTACAAATTTGCAGTATTTAGGCAACAGTTGTACAACACAAGTATTGTTTGCTTACTTATGTGGATGCATTATATGATATTTAAATACAGTTGACAAAGTGGAAAATTTCTGCCATTGGTTTGCTTTGCTAAATGGCACAATATCAGTCTATAAGTAGCTGTTTTTGTCTGTCTATCGCTATCATAATGGATGCGTTATCATGTACCATAAGCACTGTTAATTATATATGTGATGCTAATAGATGCAGCGATATTAGTGAGTACTATCTTAGCCCTATGAAATGGTCATTCCTATTTGATATATCAGCCTCTTCACTAAGATTAGGTCTGAAAAGGGTCCTTTGACCAGTTGGATTACCTGGTTAATGAAAATAAATAATTGCATAAGTCAACAAATAAATAATACTTGAGAATTGTCTAGACCTAAGATGTTTGCAGGTGGTCTTCCTGGGAATAGGATGCGTGGAGAGCTTTACCGTCCCCTTTGCAGAATACTGCAGTTGCTCGATGACGATATTTTTTTAATTCAGTTTTGTTTTCCTCCAAAATTTAGTACTTTGCAGCTTTTGATTCTGTTAACCATTTTTGCTATTATACAATGTCACCTTGCTCTAGATAATGTTTTGTCTGAATTAAGGACTGGCTTATTAACCTGGAAAGTCAAATTAAAGATTGGCTGGCATTCATAGCCAAGCACTTCTCACTGTGCTACTATACAAAGACATCACTAAGTAAAAATGTGTGCTATGATTAGAGATGCAACACAGCAGGCAGGTGATAACATCTACCTGATGAGCAAAGGACATCATAAGAAGAGATACAGCAATATGAAGAGCAGTGCTTTTCTACCATGTGATCAGTAGCACACAGAGTATACATGGCTGCCATGACAACATGGGGGAAGTCAGAGAGGTGTTATGTTAATAAAGTTTTGGGGTGCAGAGAACTCACCAACAACAAAAAAACTCACTACAATCTAGGGCAGGACTTTTAGATTATGCATGTTCTTATTCTTTTGTGATTAAGCATTTTTTCTTAATTGTTTTCATTATATAAAAGCAGAAAAAAAATAACTTTGAAAACTGTTGTTGCTTTAACTTAACTGGAAACAGCATTCAGATTTTCAACAGAAGCAACAATAAATACAATAATAAAGAAACAAGTCAGATGTGATATTGCAGCCCACATGGAAACAAACAAAAACAGAAAAAAATATATTGCAGTACTTCAATTAACAAGATATGCTATTATATTTTTTTCAGAAATCTATCTAGTATTTCATTATCTAAAGAAACAACATTCTAGACTGTGAAAGGGGTAGTTATTACGTTCATAGGTAGGTACTAGGCTATCGGCCCTGGGGCATATACAAGCCCAGCCAAAAAGGTACCCTGGCTTTTGCGTCCCAAGAAAATTATTTTCCTGTGCCACTGTCGAGCAGAGCCACAGAGGTGATCCCCGGGGTGAATTTCCTATTTACCATCCAATCAAGATTTTTCTTGAAGAGTGCTAATGAGGAACTTTCTTTGATATAGATAGGTAGTTTATTCCAGAGTATGGGAAGTCTCTGGGACAGGAATCTATCCCTCCGGCATGTTCTGTTTATTGTGGTGACAAGGTTTAGGCCCCTAGAGCATGTAGCTTGGAGGGATTGGGATTTCTTTAAGTGGAGCATGTCCAACAGCTCTGGGTTTGACATAGCTTTGTATGTTAGGCAGAGATCACCTCTGAGCAGGCGATATGCGACGGAGTAAAGCTGGAGTTTTTTTAGACGGTCTGCGTAGGGCATCTGTTTGAGGCCGGTAATCCTCTTTGTGAGGTATTTCTGTGGCCTTTCCAGTTGTTGTAAATGTCTTGTGAGGTACATACCAAAAGGGGCATTGTACTCTATAATGGGTCTAATGAGTGATGAGTAGAGGGGAACAATGACCTCTTTTTTTCTGGATAAGAAACCTTTTGTGATGAGGTGTGCCACGTAGAAGGATTTCCTGACTACTGTGGCGAGGTGTGCCATGTAGAAGGATTTTCTGACTACTGTGGCGATGTGATCATCAAAGGAGAGACTACTGTCCACCTGTGTCCCAAGGTCTCTTATCACACTTTAAGTGTGAAGTATACTACCGCCTATGTTGTAGTTCATGGGTGCAGAGTTTTTACCAAAGGGGATGACAATGCACTTTATGGCACTGAGCTTGAGGCCATGGCTTTGACACCAAGCATCTGTTTGTAGGATGTCCACATCGTTAGGAGTTTCGATTATGGCTCCTAGTTTGCAGTCATCTGCGAACTTCATTAGCCAAAGACCTTCTGTGTTAGCCTGTACTTCAGAGAAGTACATACCAAACATGAGAGGACCCAGGACTGAACCATGTGGTACTCCACTTGTCACTGGTCTGAAGTAGGATTTGGAGTCTGCTACTTTCACAGTGTGGATTCTGTCAGTGAGCCAGTTGGCAACCCATCTTGTGACATAGGGATTTCTACCTAGTTTAGTGAATTTATCTATAATTCCAGAGTGGGGGATGCTGTCAAAAACCTTGGCAAGATCTAGATAGGCTGTGTGAACCACCTTACCCTTGTCTACGGCTTTGGTGACTGCTTCAAAGAAGTCAGGTTTAGAAGACATGATCTGCCTTTTACAAACCCGAACTGGGTGGGGTCCAGAGTTTGGGGATTACCAATGTCTTTGTTTATAAGTTCCATGATGATATGTTCTATGGCCTTGCAGACAAGGCTCATCAGGCTAATGGGGTGGTAGTTCCCGGTGTCCGTGGTGGCTCCCGCCTTGTGGAGTGGGATAACTGTCGCTGTGCGCCATTCAGCAGGCACAAAGCCTGAGGTGAGGCTATGACTGAACATGGTACTTAGGTGGGGTTCCAGTTCGTTCTGTAGTTTGTGCAGAACTCAGCCTGGGATGTTGTCTGGTCCCATGGATGCTGTGTTCCTGGCTTTGGAGAGTGTGGTTTTTACCTGTGCAGCCGTAATTACAGGAACTTTGCATTCTTCCAGTATAGAGATGGGCTCTTTAGGAGGTGGTAAAGCTAGCACTGAACCTATCTGCCAGGATATTGGCAATATCAGTTCGGTCTGTATATTTAGTGCCATTGTGCTGTAACTCAGAGCAGATCTGAGTGTTGCCATTTAGATAATTGACATAGCTATAGAATGCTTTGTGGTTGTCTTTAGAATCAGTGGCGATTTTGTTTTCTAACTAGCTTTGGAGGATTTTATCAGGGATCGCAGCTTCTTACTGAGGCTGGCCAGGGAGCTCCTCCACTCATGGGATTTTACTCTCTTTTGCAATAGTTTCTTCCTTCTGTTGTACAGTTTGTTTATGGCAGGGGACCATCAGATTGGCTTCCTTTTTTGGGGGGATAGCATCTTGGTTCTGTTTGGGATAGCACGATCCATGCACTCATGTAAGTGCTTATAAAGTGCAATATGTGTAGGATTCAGTAGTTGTAACTGTATTGTCCATCTGCATGGGTGTCATGAAGTTCACCACTTCTGTCTTAAGAAGCATGAATTTGGCTTTGGAGAAATTTTTTACCATGATTTTCTTAATGGGGGGTGGGGGCAGGATGTGGATATCTAGGGTAATTAGCTTATGGTCTGATCAGACCAATGAGGCGTTGACTTCAGGTGTGGTACACCGATGACTCATGTTGGTAATGACTAGATCTAGGATATTGTTGCCCCTGGTGGGGGTGTGGATAAGGTGATCCAGGGCATTGGAGTTTATGAATTCCAGAAAGCATTGAGTGAAGGAGTTGGTACATGAGTAGTTTTCCCAGTTAATGGGGTAGTTGAAATCGCCCATTATTAGGGTGTTTGGTTGAACCCTAATATTTTCCAGTACATCAAGAAAAGAGGAGTGGGAATCCTGGGGCATGGTGGGTGATCTGTAGCAAGCTACAATTTGAATTGCAGCTTTGCCCAGAGTTAATTTCACTTGGATAACCTCGGCTGCATTATGCTGAGCAAGTAGCCTGGAGGTGTGGATATCCTTAATGAATATGGACACACCTCCGCCTTTGGTGTTCCGGTCCAGGTTACATGGCCGAAAAGTGTGGTATGAGTTATAGCCTGGTAGTACAGGGGTGCTATCTGGAGCCTTGAACCAGATCTCAGTCACTGCAAAGGTATCGATGTTCTCCAATTTAAGGACTGCCTCGAGTGAGTGCATTTTAAGACTTAGGCTTCTAGCATTGAGTAGCATCAGTCTCAGTTTTTGCTTGCCTGTTCTTGTTACGGTGGTGAATTTGTCATGTGAACCTTGCCTAAAAAAGGCACTATAGGGGCAGCAAGAACCTTAGCCACTATCCGGAATCCCAGGGGTGACAGGTGCAGGCCATCTCTGGCAAAGCATCGTGGTCTGTCGACCATGTCAACCCAGGCAGACAGATACTGGATCCCTTTAGAATGGCACCAGAAGCTTAGCCAATTGTTGAAGTCAATCATTTTGTCCTTGTACTGCGGCATCATTCTGGGTGATGGCAGAATGCTACTCATGGCTAGGGTCATACCTGCCTGGGCTACAAGATCAGAGAGCTCTTCCATGTCTTTTTTCATGTAGTCCACGGAGGTACATCTCACGCTGTTCACATCAACATGGACAATAAAACTGCTCATGTTGCAAATTCAGTTCTTAGCATTTTAGATAAGTATAAACATAACAAAAGGTGACAGAGACTGCTCGACTAAAAAAGCTTGCACAGAAAGTCTTGTTTTGTTCTTGGTCTTCTTATGATGCTCTTCCCATAACCTCCATGAATGTGTACATATCTGCTCAGCTATTTCCCAACTCCCCCTTCCCACTAGGAAATACATACATCCTAGCTCACGCTTCCTCTATGAAAGTCAGCTCTTTAAATTCTGAAGAGGAGCAGCACATGAAAATTATGTAACAAGCTTGTTAATCAGGCAAGTCGAATGCCTCATTGGTCTGTTCAGATGTTAATATTCAAAGCCGCAATAGTAACAGTAAAATACTGTATTATTTACAAGTAGAACAAAAGTACAGTTTTGTACCTACCATAAATGTAGATGTTTGAGGATCTACATTGCTGCAGTCATGACCTGTGGGTAGTCCGCTGTCCTCGGTCGGCCCGAATACCAAAGGGCTAGGCTGGCGTCGGTCATTGTCGCCTAGAGCTGACGTCAGTACGCAGAAGTACTTAAGCGCATGACCGACGCCATATCCTCAGTCTTTCTTGCCCCAGATGTCAGAAGGCCTAAAAAGAAAGGCCAAAGCCAAAAATAGGAAATGCCCAACAACCCCCAGAGTGTAAGTAAAGAATATCTCCAAACGAAACCTAGCAACCCCAACCTATAGAGGGGAAGGAGGGAGGGAAAATTGGACTGCAGCAATGTAGATCCTCGAACATCTACATTTATGGTAGGTACAAAACTGTACTATGTTCTTCGTCTCACATTGCTGCAGTCATGACCTGTGGGTAGAATCCCAAAGCAAAGGAAAAGGGAAGCTGGCAAATTACAAAGCAGTAGGAGCTGCTAACATGCCCTGTAAAACTGTAGGGGCAAACCCAGCCCTGGACTTGGAATGGAGAGGGAGATGGTAATGCTTAGTGAAAGTGTGTACAGAACTCCAAGTAGCTGCCTCCAAAATATCCTTAGTAGCTACACCCCTCAAAAAAGCAGTAGAAGTGGCAGTAGCCCTAGTAGAATGAGGCCTGATCCCAGCAGGGACATCTTTCCCATGATGAGAATAACAAAAGGCAATACAATGACCAATCCACTTTGAAATAGTCTGCTTAGAAACAGCTTTCCCCTGTGAACTCAAAGCAAAAGAAACAAATAACTGTTGAGTCTGTCTGAACTCCTTAGTTCTGTTCAAGTAGTAACGTAACTGTCTGTGGATATCCAAAGAATGCAAGACTTTTTCCCCTTTATTTTGGGGGTCAGCATAAAAAGTAGGCAAATGAATAGACTTGATTCAAGGCCACACTAGAAATCACTTTAGGCATAAAAGTAGGGTTAGTCCGCAAAGAAACTCTATCCTTATGGAATATCAAAAAAGGTTCAACTGCCATGAGAGCCTGCAATTCAGATACCCTCCTAGCAGAAGTAATGGCCAACAAAAAAGCAGTCTTCCAGGACAAAAACTTCAGTTCAGACGTAGCTGCAGGTTCAAAAGGAGGTAAAGTAAGTTTCTCCAAAACAAAATTGAGATCCCAGGAAGGAGTAGGAGCTCTACGTGGGGGTCTTATATTCTTTGCCCCTCTAAGAAATTGTTTGAACAAAGGATGAGAAAATAAAGGAGGGTCACAATCATAGTGAGCAGAAATGGCTGCAGCATGAACCTTCACAGAAGAGAATGACAAACCCTTGTCCAGTAATTCAGTAAGATACTGTAGTGCAAAACTCAAATTAGGTACTGAAACATCAAAGCCCTTTGCTGTGCTCCAAAGAAAAAATCTCTTCCATTTATCAGCATAAACTTTTCTAGTGCTAGGCCGCCTAGCTTCCAAAATGACATCTAAAACCTGTTGAGGAAGCTGAGACCCCACCGGCTCCATCACAGAATATGCCAGGCTGTCAGATGGAGGGACTGCACCTGAACATTGAGAAAATGATTGTTTGACTGGGACAACAAATGAGGAATCTGTGGCAGAGGCCAAGGAGGCTCCTGGATTAAACTCCTCAGCAGAGGATACCAATGTTGACGTGGCCAGTCTGGTGCTATTAGAATCATGCAAGGCTTGTCCCGTCTGACTTTCAAGAGTACCTTGGGGAGAAGAGGCAGAGGAGGAAAAGCATAAACGTGAAGGTTGTTCTAACTGAAACATAGAGCATCCACTTTCCAAGCATCTGGGTGGAACATCTTTGTGCAAAATTTTGGAAGTTGAAAATTCAGTGGGGAAGCGAATAGATCTATGTCTGGAGTTCCCCAAGCCACAGTCAATTGTTTGAAAATCTGAGGATCCAGTTTCCACTGTGGGGTCCACCATTTGTCTGCTCAAAATATCTGCTAGGGAGTTCTGTGCTCCTGGCAGAAACCTTGCTTGAAGATTGATTTGCAAACTCAGAGCAGTCTCCCATAAAATCATTGCTTGTCTGCAAAGAGGGTAGGAATGGGTTCCCCCCTGCTTGTTGATGTACCACATGACTGTTGTGTTGTCTGTTTGTATCAACACCTGTCCTGGCTGAAGTAGTTCCTTGAAGGCCATCAAAGCAAATTGAACTGCTAACATCTCCTTCATGTTGATATGCAAATGTAGTAGTTTGGGAGGCCACATGTCTTGTATCCATTTTCCATTGAAGTGTGCTCCCCAAGCCAAGTCCGAGGCATCCGTCGTTAGGATCTGACTCGCCTCTGGTCGGGACACAGAGAGTCCCTTGTTTAGGTGACATTCCTGAGCCCACCACAGTAATTCTTTCTGGATGCAAGGTATTATCCGAATGACAGTGTCCAAACTGTGGCAGTGTTGAGCCCACACACTTTTGAGATACCACTGTAGCTTCCTCATATGCAGTTTGGCATTGGGAAGCACTAGAATGCAAGATGCCATGAACCCCAAGGCTTGGAGGACTGTCCTTGCAGTCAGCCTGGACATTACTGATAACTGCTGGAAGTAGAGAGGAAGAGTTCTTTGTTTGTCCGGGGTCAAAAATGCCATCTGAGAGGCTGTATTCAGTCCAAAATACAAAGGTCGTTGCTCTGCCAAAACCCAGCTAGCGTATAGAAAAATCAAAAGCAGAACAAAATAACGTAGCTGGATACTGCTGACGTTTTAAAACAGTTTATTGTTTTGAGCAAGAATCAGGCAATCGTCCAAATAAGGATAAATTTGTATTCCTCTCTGTCTGAAGAAAGCAATCACAGGAGCCAGAACTTTTGTGAACACCCTGGGTGCAGTAGATAAGCCAAAGGGCAATGCAGAGAATTGATAATGTGAAGTACCAGCCCGAAATCTCAGGAATCTCCTGCAGCTGGGCTTGATAGGGATGTGAAGATAGGCCTCTTTGAGATCCAGGGTTACCATCCAGTGATCTTTGCCTATCATAGGCAGAAGTTGTTGTAATGTTAACATCTTGAACTTTGGAATTTCCAGGTAGGTGTTGAGAATGGACAAATCCAGAATTGGCCTCCAAGTGTTTCCTTTCTTTGGTACTAGGAATAGACGGGAATAAAATCCTAGGCCTACTTCTGAAGGAGGGACCACCTGAATTGCCTCCATCTGCAAAAGTAAAGAAATCTGCTCCTGAGCCTCCAGCCCTTGCTGAGGAGGCACATCCGGCATGCCTTTGAAAGGAGGAAAAGTGTGAAAATAAAACTTGTAACCTCGATTTATTATATCCAACACCCATTTGTCTTGGGTGATCAAATTCCAGTTTTCTTTGAAAAATCCCAACTTTCCTCCTAGAGGAGCTGCCAGTAAGGAAGGGTCTGGCAGCGGAAGATACAGGTCATTGGGTCTGCTTACGAAAGGGCTGACCCCTGCCCTCACCAGAAGACTGTGCAGGAGAACTCCAAGTCCTAGGTCTGAAGGAACCCTGAGCTTGAGCCCTGCCTCTACCACGTCTAGACCTGCCCTTAGGCTGATAATCCGAAGAAGGATAAGACCATCCCCTAGCAGGCCAATTCCTACTAAACTTAGGGGGCTGCACCTGCAAAAAATCCTTGACCGTCTGCATAGACTTAGCCTTATCTTCCATCTTTTTCAAAACTGATTCCATAGGAGGACCAAAAAGAACTTCAGATTGAAGAGGAGCATCCAAAATCCGAGCCTTTACATGTTCTGACAAATTTTGATCCTTAAGCCAGGCATGTCTACGAATAACTGAACCTGTAGCAGCCACCCTAGAAGAAGCCTGAAGAGCATCAAAACCACACTGCAAAGAATGCTTGCCAACTTGGTCTGATGCATGAACCAACTCCTGGAGCTCCTTACACTCTATACCCTCAGATAAAGCATCCACCTTAGATTTCAATTGGCCTAATAAAAAGTTCTGATACTTCAGCATATGAAATTGGCAATTCAAAGCCCTCATAGCTAACGTAGAGGAGGTGTACACTTTTTTCCCCCACCTGTCTAACGCTCTAGAATCTTTATCCAAAGGGACTGGATTTTTAGCCACAGAAGCCCTAACACCCTTAGGGCCTTGAATAATGGTTTCCGGATCAGCTCTAGGACTCTTATACAAATACTTATGTGCTTCTGGAACTCTGTAATACCTGTCTGGCTTAACAGGGGCTGGAGGCAGAGAATCAGGATTAAGGGAAGATTCAGAAAAAACATCCTGAACAACATCTAAGACAGGAGGAATAGCCAAGGGCCTATGTTGTGGCAGAAACAAAAATTCCCTAAGCCTTTTCCGAGAATCTGAAAAATCTTGACCTTCCCACTTGAAATGCTCCCTCATGGTATGTAAGGTTTCAGAAAAAGAAAAATCTTCTGGAGGAGAAGCAGAAGGACAGGAGTCCTCTGCATCCGAATCAGAATAGGAAGGAAAATCCTGAATTTCTTCAGCTGAGGAATCAGAGTAGTCCGAGGAATGATCCATTCCCTCTAAATCTGCCTCCACCCTAGGCCTCTTCTCTGGGGGGGGGCATAGAACCCCGGATCAAAGTAATCGAGTCCTCCGCCCCACGCGGCAAGAAAGACTGAGGATATGGCGTCGGTCATGCGCTTAAGTACTTCTGCGTACTGACATCAGCTCTAGGCGACAATGACCGATGCCAGCCTAGCCCTTTGGTATTCGGGCCGACCGAGGACAGCGGACTACACACAGGTCATGACTGCAGCAATGTGAGACAAAGAACATCAGTTGTGCTCAGAGGAGTAAATATTATTGGCCATTTCATTTGTAACTCCAGACTTCTTAATAATTTTCTCACGCTGGGAAACAGAAAAAGCATTAAATCAAACTATGAGATTCCACAATGAATCATCTTATTGAGTGTCAAATCCATTCCTGAAATGTATTTCAAAACTCCTTCTTTTTGAGTTGAGAGAGTTGAATTACATTCAGACTACATAATTGAATCATTTTGCTCAGGACATTAAGCATGTGTGCTGCAGAGAAAAGCTGCTGTGCTACAAAAATTTATATTTTCTTTTCGGTGAACGAGGCTTATTAAGTTGTACATTTTACCTTCAAATTTATTATGGCACTATGTACAATAAATTACCATGTCATCTGTAAACAATGGGGTATGGCTAACTGAGTAACTTCAAAGTGTTATTTATTTCTCATATAAAGTAACTTAAAATAGCTTTTTAAATAGAAAATGGTTAAAAGTGAATGTTTAAAATAATATGATGGTGAATTAAAGGTGTAATGAAAGTAAATCATGCAACAACTCTTTGAAAAGAAATACTGAGTTTGTAACAAAAAAAAAAAAAAGTCTTGCTACAGGAATTTAAGAATACCAGAAAGTTCTCAGCTCACATGAGGGCAGAAAATCAAGTGCATTTCTGACTCAGCTGTATAACCTTTATAATCATTGGCACCAACATCTAGTTTTGGCATTGCTAGCTTCCATGTATTTATCATATCTTGATATTTCTGTTTCTTCAAAGCCATCAGTGTGACTCCTTCCTGAAGGAATGTTTCATAAAACTTTAGTTTTGTTTCAGTGATGCAGCACTGAATCAGCTTAAACATAAACTGAAATGTGTCTGTCTCACATACATAACATTTTCTTTAAAATCTGACATGGAACATGCACTTTAGTGTATGAGCATTCTTTTTTTAGACAGTCATCAAAATCTATAACCATGCAGCCTTGTGGATGTGTTGCTGTCATTTTTATAACCAAATGTTCTTATACAGCGATTCAGAAGTTGAATAAGAAGAGCCGCATGAGATCTTGGAGCTGGGAATATTTAAATTGTTGTAGGAAAATTCTCTTGTGGGAATAAAACATGAGCATACAGCCACCTAAACGTTGTGTAATTTCTGCACTTAAATCGACTTTAAGTTCACATTAGTTTCTGCCGCCACTTTAGATTACTACATTATACTTTTGAGGTGGGGGGGGGTGCACCCTCCCAGCCACAGTGGTACTTCATGGCATTCATTCCTGGTGAACACCTCCCTTCAGAAATGGTCCCTAAAGGTACAAATTGTATCTATTGAATAGCTTCTCTCTGTGAGTTCTATGTGCAAAATCTCAGAAGTCACTCGTTCACCTGAGTAGAGTGAAAAAGTAATTGCCTGGGACCACTATGTACTGTTTTGGAGACTTTCTTCCTTCCCCACTGTTTAGCGACTGTGGAATTGCCATATATATATATATATATATATATATATATATATATCTGTGTGTGGGGGGGGGGGGGCTTTCTCCTCACATGATGGTACAGAGGGAGGTAAGACCCACCACACACATCTCTTTCCTCTGGTCCATTACTCTGTAAGTAACAGGCACCTTTTGAGACTTAGTGATGAAATGCAACTAAAGTGACTGGGGTTCACAATAGTGCAGTAGAAACCTTTTTAACACATTCTCCTTTATATGTGTAATTTAGAAAAAAGAAAACAAATATTCAGATAGCTTCTAAATCACATAAATATTTGTAAGAGTCTGGACTGACTTACAGAGTCCCACCTGATGTCCCTTGTTCGTGTGTTGTAGACCACTGTAATGGGGAATGAGCTGTGCTTCCACTGGGTATAAACTCGCTTCCCCTATTTTCCCTTTGGTAACATATGTTGTTTTAATATTGGGTACTATGTACTAATAATTTGAAAACTGAACCCTAAAGCAGCCATTGGATAATCCTTCCAGAAAATGTTCAGTAGATACAATCATGATACTTTCATATTTGAAGTTAGACTTCAGTCACACAAACGTGCTCAAAAATGTTGCACTGCATACAAGCCCTACCATGTTCTCCCTCCCAACAAATAGGTACATCGGGGATTCTCCTAGTCATAGCATGCCCCTTCCCCCTCCACACTGAGGTATGGTATGTATTACTTACCACACCTTGTGTACTCTGCATACCTGGACTGTTTACAGGCTCATAGGATATACTGTAAGTGGTTGTCAGGCTCTTCTTCTAACACCTTTCAGATCCTCAGCACTCTAGTCTACCTACTTGCATGTTCCTGTGCAGCACCACTGCAATCGCTGTGGCTGAATGGATGATACCAAGGACAACCAGGAGACATAAGGATACTTAGTTTCCAGTCAGTACTCATGCTGAGACCATATTTTCTACCAGAGTGCATACATTCCAAGGTGAAGAGGCAACAAATTTTATAAAAATAACACCCATTTGTTAACCAGGTAGGCTCACTGGACACGCATTCTGTTTTCAGGGGCAAACCAGGAGCAATGTCTGTTTAAGTGACTTGCTCAAGGTCATACAGTAGGCAAATTAGGGCTGATGGTATCAAACTCTGTATCATGGGAACTATACCAACTAGTCTGCATCCTTGTCACAGCAAGTAGAACTCATGCATTTGATTTATTCTGAAACAACCCTGATTAACGTACCTGACTGATGGATTCAATGAATGGCTCGAACTTGTAGTTGAGAACTACCACATGAGAAAAAAAAATAAACTTCTGCAAATCCACTCTCTTAACTGATATCCTCCATAAAGGTTTTAATTGGGGGTTACCCATACTTTGTTACTAAATTCAAATCCCTATTGTATGCATATGTGCCCCCTACCCATGGAATAATCACGAGCCGTTGTGCTTTCACTGCATTACCTGAAAGGTTGTATTCAGTCAATATTCAGTAGCTATTCTCATAACTAGAAATTATATGCAGAGCTGGTGACATAAACATATGAGCTGGAAGAATATGGTTTCCAGCAAAATGATTATGAATACAATAATTTGCAAGGCTAAAGGCCAAAGAGAATACTCTTCTATACAAATCGTTTTTATTTGTCCTGTAACACACAGTTGCTTATCGTTGTACATTATACCATTCATGCAGGCGCTGAAGCAAGACCGCACCATTTACTTTTACATATTCTGTGACTTACATAGTTCTGATCACTTAATATGAGTGCAATTTTTACTTACCTTTACTTTGCTTATGTTACCT
Organism: Protopterus annectens; assembly: GCF_019279795.1. Lineage (NCBI taxonomy): Eukaryota > Metazoa > Chordata > Ceratodontiformes > Protopteridae > Protopterus > Protopterus annectens. The sequence continues at coordinate 230,711,957 of NC_056749.1, forward strand.
CATATGCATTCTTTTTTGCCAGTGGGTGATTATACAGAGTACTGCACTATGATCTGGGATATTTTGTCTCACATTTCTCCCCAAATTCATATCTTCATAGATAAATGATTTCAGATAGACACTGTTATTAAGATGGTCTTTAAGTTCAGTGAGTAATGAAGAAAAACCCCACAGAAGCTGTATTGCCCTATACACAGGCTATGCTGGAAAAGGAAGAAGAGCCCACCCTAGAATAGGCGAGAACAGTGCTGAGGAAAATAAAGTCAGGGAAAACAGCAGGCTGAAACAAGGTCAAGGCCGAGGAAACAGCCTTTCCAAGAACAAGTAAGAGTAACACTAAGGAAAATGAAGCCGGGGAAAGCGACAGGCTCAGATAAGGTCATGACCCAGGGAGGAGAACCTACTTTAGAAGAAGTATGAACAAAATGAAGTCGGGGAAAGCAGCAGGCTCAAAGAAGGTCATGGAAGATATGATCAAGATGTTGGGCAAGTTAGAGGAAAAATTACTCCTGAGACTATTCAGAGCAGTAAGGAGAGACAGATATATCCCAGCTTACAGGAGAATTATCATCCTAGTGCCAGTATAGAAGATCAAAGAGGATATTCACAATTGTGGGCACTATGAAAATATCAAACTTCCATCACACTGCATGAAGACCGATAAACAAATGCACACAGAATAGAAGAAGCTAAAATGAGACATGAGCAGCAGTTCAAATTCGGATAAGGATAAAAAGGAACCGACCCAATGTCTGCAGTGAGGCAGATACTGGAGAAGAAGCAAGAGATGGAAAAAGAGTTGCTCAGGCATTCCTAGATTTGGAAAAAGCATATGACAAGGTCTCAAGAAAGCTGATTTGGGCAGTCCTGTGATGGTCAAAGTCCAAGAAGCATTAGTAGAATTAGTGCAGGCTTTGTACAAGGATCTAATGACACAAGGATAAACAGTTTTTAAACTCACAGAAGTGTTCACAGTGGGGTTGGTGATATATAATGATGGTCTGGGCACACGTGCAGGAAAGTAGAAGATGATATGGTGAATATTTGAGACAGACATGAAAAAGTCAAGAGGAAACAGAGTCATCCAGCAAAGAGGTAGATGGATTGTGTGAGAGAAGACCTGCAACAGTCAGGTAAAACTGCTGTAAGAGGTAGAAGTGCGGCACTGAATCGAGCGAGATGGTGACAGTCAATATGTCACCCTGAACCCATGTAGAAAAACTGGAAAAAGTGTTTAACGATGATTAGGAGAGGAAGCCTGCACACCTCCTGCTAAATTATAATGAATTTAAGTTTGTATCATAATGGAGAACAGGCAAATCTTTTAGTTTTGTAAACCATAGATATTTTCCTATGTTTACTGTCTTGTGATTTAAAAAAAGTGAACGAAAGAGAGAGAGAGAGAGAAAATGGCCTTCTGAAAGCTCAGACATCAAAGCTGTGTGATGTGAACAGTTGTGACTTCAAAAACATGTCTGTATCCTACTGCAGAGTATCCTGTCCACGAGAATATTTGTTCGAATATACAAAAGCCCTAAATGCTTTAGACATCACTACAGTCTGTCTTGTGTCCAGCATTAATGTTTTTTATTGTTGGTAATTGGTATAAAAAGCTAATTAGCCACTGAGGTCTTTGATTAATTTTGTTTATAAAACATTCTGTGACTAGGAAGACATTGTTTAATATTTGTTAAACTACAAAAGTATCCATAACCAAGGTGAGATGCTTTCTAAATAAAAACAGAATTAACAGACACCAAGTTTATCATGTAACCATCTCTCCTAGACAAATGTGTTGTGCTTCCATTAGTAAGGTCTGAATGCAGATATGTGTTTTGTTCAGTTATTAAACAACAGATATCACAGAAGTCTGGTTTTCTAATGTCATTTTAAGATTTCTGGAGACACAAGTGAAGATTGTTTTTCTAATTGACAAGAAGTAAAGGTGTACATTCAGACACTAGTAACCGTCACGAGACTGGAAAACAAGAACATGACATTAAAAAATAAAACAGATACACATATTTTGCAGCCATTGTCCGTGTAAAATACCAACTGCCAGAAACATTTTTAAACACAGAACCTGTAGTTAATAAGGCAACATACTTTTCAACTCGCTCTTGTTCTAAAGTTCAGATAACATCCGAAACCTCTGGTAGAGAATGGATCAGCTAACTTTACACTACTACAAATACTAGGATGCTTCTTATCCAGTCATCTGGTCCCGGTTAGTAGCTGAATACCTGCCAGTTGTTAGCATGTAAATCAGTTGTTAGAATATAATAAATCCTAAGCACGTGCAAATTATTCAACAAAGAATGGCACTTCTGCCCACTCAAGTTTTTTGAGAGCATGAATGGTTTATCCTTTTTAATGTAACTTGCAATATTATCAAGTAACTAAATATCTGTTCAGAATGGAATATCATACATGAAACTTTAAGCATTAATATTTTATCCCCCCCCCCCATTAGCCACATAGGCTTTGACACTGACAGCAGTGTTACCAGTATATAAACACACAAACTACTGTTTACATTGCATTTTCATAAAGGCTCACTGAAAGGACTAGTGTTGACCTGCTCTCTGACTATCAGGTCTGGAGTAAATCTTGTACATTTGTGCAACATTCAGTTTCAAAATGCATTTTTGCTGTAATACCAGTGATCTATCATTCAACATTAGCTGTCAAAATGAATTCTTAGATAAAACAAAAACAGCTGGATCTGTAAACAGAAGGGAGCTGTGGTTGAATTTTAATCTGAACATGGCATGTTCACTTCATTATGAACAGGAAACAGCTAATTAGTTATTGAGTGTTTTGTGTTTTAAGTGGGTCCACACTTGAGCTCAGAACAGATGATCTAATATGCATTCAGGATGTAAACAAGAACAGAGATCAGGCAGGGGAGGGAGCATGGACGTCTCCAGAGGAATGCTTGCAAGCCTGCAAACTCTGCAGTGTATGATCCACTATAACTTTTAGGGACCCAAGACTAATACTTCTAAAGGGGGCATTCAAATTAGATGTGATGCCAGATGCTACCCTTTTCTGCAAGCCAGCACCATGATATTACTTGGATTCTAAAGCTTTTCTTTTGTACACTGAAATCCTGCACTGTATCAGGAACCCTGCTCTTTTAAAGTACATAATATTAAGAGCAGTGCCAGTTTATGATGTCTCCTATGTTATTACATTTCATCTTCTACTTTAAATGTTGATTATTTTTTTGTTCACACAAAGGCATTGGTTTAAATCATTCTACTAAATGCTTTAATAATACTAATCCAGCAAAGAGCAACCATATCAAAGATGTTCACCCTGCAAATCACTGATGATCTCCATGGCTTGTTTATAACAGTTGTAGAGTCCTAACAGGAGTGATAAACATACAGACGTTTAAGTGCACAATGTGTAAATGCCTCACAGTGGCATTTCTAGAACATAAAGATTACAGAGCTGTTGACAAAAGCATGACTGGAATACGTTATGTTAATAAATTCTGGGTAAAATTACTGTTCTGTCCTTCCTTTCTTTTAATTGATTTTACTTTTTTTATCAAGCTGAAGGCCACACCCACTTTCCCCAATGTCAAATCAGAATTTGGCAGTTTCACAAAAGAACAAAAATCTCCCTACCATTGCACACTTCAGTTATCTAAACACTGAGACCATTCTGCAGCAGTTACATTTCGGTTAAAAGTTCACCACCTTTAAGTTTTTAATCAGAATAAATTCCAGCAGACGCTGCGTACACTGTAGATGCTTGTAAATGTGTGTGTATACTGTGAATATTTATAAACACACAGACATAAATATGCTCTGGAGGTAACATTAATAATGAGTTTATTGTTCATTCCTAACAAAAGCACTATGGTAGAGCAACAAACACTTTTGAAATACTTGTTAAATATGTTAATTTAAGACTAAATGTGCTGTTATCTATTTTTGTGTCCTTTTTGATATGAATGATTTCTGAATATCTGCAATTAGCTGTATGTGTTTGTCCTTTCTTAACTAATGTGTACAGTTCTCTTTTCACAAGAGTCATTTTTCAGGGGATCCAGTACCATTTTTATATATTTAGCATTCTGCACAGGAATAATTCCTCATAGTACTTTGTGGGAATCGGTAGCGAACATAATTAACTCAAAGTAAATTTCACTCCTGCCTCTTCTACATTTAAATATTGTATCTTTCAGTTTGATTAATACTGTGTAGCTCTAAAGCCATCAGCTAATTATGGACATGTTGTGTGTCTGCATATATTTTGTGTATTTGACTTCTACCTTCATGCAATATTCTATATGCACTATGATTCATACATGCTGCACTGCATTATGCTTATACAATTGCATCTATATATATATATATATATATATATATATATATATATATATATATATATATATGGTTCTAGGACGGAAGATCAAAACGGACAAGACCGACACTGACTTCACCGACGCGAAAACACCGACACGGAAATGATCGACACTACAAACCACAGGTAAGGGGTTTAAAATTCGCTAATCAAGCCTACCATGTTCAGGTAAGGTGGCAGTGTTATGCATGTGTTAAATTTAAACCCCTTACCTGAACATGGTAGGCTTGATTAGCGAATTTTAAACCCCTTACCTGTGGTTTGTAGTGTCGATCATTTCCGTGTCGGTGTTTTCGCGTCGGTGAAGTCGGTGTCGGTCTTGTCTGTTTCGATCTTCCGTCCTAGAACCATATATATATATATATATATATATATATATATATATATATATATATATATATATAAAATCAAACTGTTAAAAGTTCGAACATCATATGGTCGATACCATATGATCGAACTTTTAAAAGTTCAAAAATGTAATAAAAAAAATAATAAACCAAAGGAAAAAACCTATCAACTACGAGATCACACTACAGTACAGAAAGGGAAATCTTCCCATTCCGCACTGTATAGAGATCGCCGTTGAAATGTTCAAATTTTTAAAAGTTCGATCATATGGTATCGACCATATGACGTTCAAACTTTTAAAAGTTCGACAACGTGATATAGACCCATACAATCCACTCGCTTTCTGCCTTTAACACTCCCTCAGATAACATTTTATGGCATTACTGTATAGCTTTTTGGTTAAACTAGCACATATCAGCTTTTCAAGACTGTTATCCTCACCTAAAATAGCTTCATTTATTCGAATGTGAAACTCCTGGGTTTGGAGAAGCTTAATTGCTATAACCTAAATACATATATATATATATATATATATATATATATATATATATATATACATAGATATATATATAGATATGTATATATGTATGTATATATATATATATATATATATATATATATATATATATATATATGGGTCTACTTCTAAATTTCGAAGTTTCAAAACATCAACTTTCTTATGGTTCAGACCATAATATCAAAGTTTTGAAACTTCGAACTATTTAAATGAAGTGCCTTCTCGGACATGGTATATTTAATTAGCAGGGGATGTGGGGGGGGCTGCAAAAACTTTAAAAAAATATATTCTTTTGTTTTTTATTTTTTTTATTTAAATTTCAAAGTTTCAAAACTTCAATCTTATGGTCACGACCTTAAGAAAGTCGACGTTTTGAAACTTCGAAATTTGGAATTAGACCCATATACATATATGTATGTTTGTATGTATTGAGAGAGAGGTGTGTGGATATAATACTAATGGTTGAATGCACTTAAACCAATACCCAAAATATTACTCCAAGAATGTCGACCACACAAATGATGACAAACAAATCTGATAGCAAGGGGAAATTGATATTATCCTTTTATGATAAGTAGCTAAAGAAAAAAGAATTAACCAAATGTAAAGAAAAAAAAAAAAAACAGACGGCTAACTTTCAGAAACACTTTCTTTTTTTAATGGTACTGTTACTGAAAGGGATTTTAGAGACCTAATGTGTAGGGCTGGGGGCAAGTAGCATGGTTAGAATTAGAGTTGGCATGCATGAATAAGGTAGTGCAGCAGGAAGAAGTCCCTCTGTCTACCCCTAAACTTAACCCTACATTTTAGGTCAGTAAACACCCTTTCCTCTAACACTGCCATTAAAACTGACAAATCGGCACATACAAATACTCATGCAAAACACGCGCTACAAACTTTCCTAGCCCTTACTCTAACCCAAACCAACAAACATGAAGATCCACACGTGCCCTCATCCCTCACAACCATATGGTAAAGCATGGCTGCCCTGAGTGCATAATCGGCAGGTGGTGTTAGTACAGGAGTGCATTATCAGCATTGATTTATGAAGCAGACAAGATAACATGGATGTGCTCATCACTGAAGTGCTTAGTGTGTTAGGTAACTGCTTTGATTTTTTTGCCTTCAACTTTGAGAAGACTCAGTTTGGGGATCTGCACAGGCCCTAGATGTATTCAGTAGAGTTCTCTCAGCCCAAATCCTGATACTTTCAATACAAATTAAGGTTCTGCATTTCAACCCACTCCCACTTACCTATATTTGATAAAATTTCTTCCTGTGCTCGAGAAAAACCTGCATTTGACCACGTTTGACAGCAGCAGCAGCATCTGATGAACAGAACAGTTGATTAGAAGAATGCTAATCATGCAAAACAGTAGCAGAAGATTGTCCACTACTAGTGAAACAGCAGCAGTTTCTAATTTCTTCATAGGTTTGTAACCCAGCCTTCTGTTGTACTTTAATTTGGCTAGCATCCTTTCTTCTTACTCAGCTCTCTTACAATTTCCCTACTTTCGTATTTCACCAGATATAGGTTTAATTGTTTATCCAGCATCACTACTAATCTTGTGTAGGTGAAATCAAGTTTTTGTTTTGCATTTTGTACATTTAACTGTAATACAAATAATCTATATAACTGCCACTAATAAAAGGTAATTCCCAAGATGACTTCATATTACTCCACAGAGTCATCATTTTAAAACTGCAAAATAAGAAACAAAAACTGACTTTAAAAGTGTACAGTTCTATTTCAGTGATGACATTATGTTAACATTTTAACTCCTACTTTAATTGTGACTCAGGTTCAAGACTAAACTTAGTTTACCAGAGGTCATTTGGGGTGGAGGAAGCTCAGACATGTGAAATAAGAAACAAATGAATGGCAAGTGAAATTTTATTGGAACCGTGGATTGTAGTGTTTTGGAGCACCATTGTAAGTGCCGTCCTGTGTAAGATGCCATTACCATAAAGATAACCTCGAGAAAATTATGTATGCATCTACAGAGATATGCCTGTTGCTCAGCATCCCAGAGAACATCACAACACCTAAAGACTTTTTGAAATTATCACCAGTTCCTCAGACATCTGCACTAACACCAGATAAGTGGCTCAATAAACAGCACACTTACCTTTGGTGCTGGAAGACCAGAAGGCTGTGGGTTCTATTCCCACTCCAGGTGACTGGATTTCTGAGACTACATTGCATGGTGCTGTACTCTTGAGTGTGCTGTTCTTTGGATGAGACATTGAAGTCTCAATTGCTTGAAATGGTGGTAGCTCAAGTGGATGTAAAAGATACAACTGTACCTATCAAAAGGAATAAGGAAAGTTCCCCATTTCCCTGGCCAAATTGTCCTCAGTAATATAAATAGCAACTTAAATTTTCCCTGAAAAGAGGGTATGAGCTTAGTGGAACTAACCCTGACAACAAAAGATAAATACAATGATAGAACATCATCATGCAGAATTATAACAAGTGAAATTACTTTTTTACTTACTCCATAACCATTAAGAATGTATCCAACAATAGGACTGCAACAGACCATAAAATGTATACTCGTGAAAGCGGTGAAGTGAGAGTAAAGGTGATTAGCCTTCGCTAACCATGTTATTAAAATGTGTATGAAAGGTAACATCAAGTCTGCTGCTGTGCTTTAGTGGGCAGCGTTTCTACTGCATTCTGCAGATTTTGATTACTTAGTTCAAAGTACAACATAGCAATATTAATAACTGAAGTAAGATTAATGCAAATAGGTATTTTATGCATGACATGATAATCTGGTAAGAAAAGTATCTTTCTTTTTTACTTTATCTCTTTCTGTTAAAAGTATTCAGCAGATATTGTAGATAGCATGGAGTTTAGCGAATAATTTACACATCTCATAGATCTTATCCTAAATAACAAGGTAAACATCTCAGTTTAAATGTAACTTGAAAGCACCAGTCTTGCTAGCGTCAAGTTCAATTGTGCATATTCATGCTAACCGGTGCTTGAGAATTCTGTATGATCCCGACTTAGAACATTTATATTGTATAAAAAAGTGGATGTGTCTCATACCTAATAAACAGTTGTGAATCTTGCTAATGTAAGATGAATCAGGTACACTTTACTAAATATAACTATGCGTGGTGAGACACACTATGCAGTCATAAAATGATGTTATTTTCTATATAGCAGTTCAGATTTCTTCCTCAACAGCTAATTAATTAAAGGCACAGTTGTTATAACGTGCAAACAGGGAATCTGAGAAAGTGAGAAGGCTTTTAGCTCCCTGATTGAAGTTAAGTCAATCTCAGTGCAGGCAATCAAATGTAATGAAATCACTTGTCAGTGCTATGCTTGCAAAAACTGTAAGGTTTGACTCGAGAGTAAAAGGATTATAATTAGATTTCCAACAGAATAATAACTAAATGGCAGAAAGCAGTAAAACAGAAAATATGACTTTGTTAGCTAATGGTACTACAACCCAGCATAGTTTTCATCTGTTCACCTGTATTTTTGCTAATTTAATTTACTTTCATCAGCAAAAATGTACTGCTGGATTGATATGCAACTGTCATTTGGAAAGATCATTACCTTAAACGTGCTCTTAATGATTTTCCAATACATTTATAGTTCAAAAAGAGGAACTGGGCAGTGGAGTGGGTAATACTCTGTGTTGTCAAAGCACAACTTTCTCTCACACACAAACAAGTATGATGATGCACAAGGTCAAGCAGAAGGTCATCTTGGCCAATGTCACTCTAGTCACATCTTCATGCAAATAAAAGATATAAAACATCAGAAGGAAGACTCGTGAAGCTAAGCACCAGCTTTGCTCCATTTAAGTCACTCTCACAAAGTTATACAGCAGCTCTTAATTAAATTCTGTTTCATTAGCAGAAATGCATGCTTACGAGTTGATGATTAAATGTCATTTAGAAATATGACTGCTTTGACCAAAAAAAAAAAATATTCCATTTTAACTATGGCAATTCCACTTAGCTGTGCTAATTTAATTGACCGCGAGTATGCTTTATTGTTTAATGAGATGGCAACCTTCAACCTTGGCATTTGAATTTATTACGGTTATAATGAAAGTGCTAAGGTGAAAATGGCAGAATATTTTGTTTTGGCGCTCATTTATTCTTTTATCTCTTTTTCTGATGCTGAATCTAAATCATCATTCCATGAGAACATTTTTAGTTTTATTCAGTTGCTGTTGCTTTAAGTTACTAGACCACAGTCTAATAAAAAAAAATTAAAATACAGAAATCCTGTAGAGTCATCCATGTGAATGTACATCCTTCCAAGCCAGGTTCAACATTAAACAATTCCCAATACATATGTGACATTATGTTGAAAAGCAGCCACAAAACCTTGCTAACGTTTGTCTTATATGGTTCACTTTTTGTGAATGACAAAACATTTCTGATATCTTACATTTCATACACGTTAAAGAGTTGAGAGTGCATTAGTTGTTGGTGGTCGGGGGTGATCTACACAATGTCTGTTTCATTTCAAATAACTAGAAATGCAATAAAATAAAATCTTTCAACCGGTGCTCTGTTGCAATCCAGACCTTATTATACCTTACCAAGGTTAGCTTTAGTGATATCAAAAGTTGTATGAAGAGTTGGAATTCATGTTGGTAGCTAACTATTGTATTTATCAGTCTGCAATTCTGCTACTAGAGAAATGACTTCCTCATCCACACATTATAGCATTAACTTTCTTGTGTTCCTGTCTTATGCTAGGTCTCTGATAAAAGTGATTTATTTACCAACAAGATTCTGTTTTTATGAATTCACTGTCTTGCATATCACAACATCCATAAAAGCTGAAGGACTGCATTTATTTACAAATGTTGCCAATACAGACATCTTTCCTGCTCTGTTTTGCCCACAGTTCTTTAATGTTTTCTTTCATTAGTGTAAAATGAAGCATCCTGTACAGAGAAGAGTATGTGATAGTAGTGATGTATGGACCTATAACATTATCCCAGCAATATCTAGCCAATAACAACTGATTTCAACTTTAAGATCATATTCTAAAAAAAATGCAGCTCTCCAACAAAAGAGCAGGTCTCTGTTTTCTGTATCCATTTCTGCTCTGCCACGTGAAACAGGTGAGCATTTAATAACTTCACCTTGTGAGAAGTCTCAACCTTCACATGTGCTGCAGATTCATATTATGAAAAGACCACAGCTTTTCTTATATATTCTATCCAGCTTACGCAATTAACTTGCCTATTGCAGTCCGTGGAAAATGCTATGCTAACATAAATCCAAAGAAAGGGGATAGGTGGGTGTCTGATTTGTGTAACAAAGGAAATATTTTGTAGTGCAGGACTGAAGAACTCAGAGTGAGACTTTAATCTTTGCTACAGTTTCAAAGCTTACTGCTTAAATCTGCAGTAAAAATGTATATCTCGTATAGCAAATCAAATTCTCAATGTAATCTATTCCATCTCACTTTACATATATATATATATATATATATATATATATATAATGTGTGTGTGTGTGTGTATCTTGGACCTATACTCAATCATTCTCAATGTTATAATATATATATAAAAATTATATATAAATTCTATATATATATATATATATAAAAATATATAAAAAATATATAAAAATATATATAAAAATTCGATATTTTTGACAAAAAAAATCAAACATTGAGTGAAACGGTAGTGTGTGGCTGTGTGCGCATGCATTTTCTTTCATTTCTTTTTTTTAACATCAAACTTTTAATGTTAAAAAAACCACACTTTTTGCAATGCAGTGTTCCTTGCACTCTCGCATACCCCTGCAACTATAAATCCTATAGTCCAGTGTGAGTAGATGAACAGCAATCCACCAAAACACTAACTCCCCAAACCCAACTCACTGAAAACAATTCCCCAAAGCACTGTGTTTGGTGTATTTGCAGGGGTGACAAGTCCCCCCATGCCCCTACCCCTAGATAATATAATCAACTCCATGGTCATACTGTCAGGGGAATGGGGGGAAACACCAGAAAATAACACTTGGCGCCTGCTCAATTCCAGCAATGCCGCTCGATGGGATGCCAGTATTCTTGGAGAATCAGGTTTCAGGGAGATTAGGCTCTATGGGGGGAGGCATATTTGCACAGCAATAGTGTAGTCCTGTAAAGGTGCAAACTCTGTGTTCACACAATAGAAGGAAAAGATGAAATTCCCTTACCCTGCTGTCAACCAGTGTCAAGACAACAGCAGTCAGTGCTGTTGACTAACAGTATAACTGAAATATAAAAATCCTCCATTCCCACTCATGTACTTTGCTGTGTTCTGACGAGATGGAAGTTATTTAATGAAACTTATGTTGTAAACAGTCATTCTGTAGCTCTTATATATTTATAGAAAATAGATAGGAACATGTACACACACACACTTGTACATCACAAATGTACACATGTAGAAACTCATTGCTGAAGTTTTTTTTAATGTGCCAAGGATTATTAAAAATCATAAAGTTCTAAGGACTGCAGCTAATCAGAATTCATCACAAATCTGCAGGTGTCTTATTATTACAGAAGAGTGTGAAGGGGCACTTACAGTGCTTGTCAGTTCACTCTCTTGTTACTATGAATTTACACTACTATGTCAAACAATTAACATATATTTATATCAAGAGACATTAATGTAACCAGTCTTTCAGAATATTGGATACCTTGTATATCTGCATTAGATCAAAAGACCTCTCACAAGAAGTAGTAAAATTGTAAAATCTGATTTGTCTAACGGTGCTGAATGGTACCTTGTATTGTTGCACTGTCATGCTGAGTTCCATTGTGTTCTGTTTCCATGTCTGGAATTCCTGCATCTAGAAAAATTACATTTAAAATGAATAATCTTTATTGTCCTTCAGGAGTTCCACTTTAATCATAAACTATCATGTGTTATATATTCCTTTAATTGCTGTGGAGCATAGAAAACCGATACTAAAAAGTGAATACACGTCTCAGAAAAAGATGCAACTGTTTTTGTGCTTTCCAGGAAATGTTTATTACCATGTGCTCATTTTATGGTCACTTTACTATGTGAGCACATCATCACTATGAAATTACGTAACATGCCACAGCACTAATAACCAAGAACTACGGTAGACCTGCCCATAAACATATCTGATATTTGTCATCTGCTATATGAGAACATAAACAATGTATTTTTAGAGATAAAACCTTTATATATGACATTATAATCAAGTATAGTCAGCGTTAAGGACTAAAATATTTCTGACACTTGTTACATATATGGTGGAAAAAAAATACATACTGTAAGCTCCAACCACCAGAAATGGCTGTGCATGTGCGTACACACATTCACATATACAGAATCCATATAACCTCATTATGCATGCAGACATGTTGAGTGTCTGTGACCTTTAATCAAAATTGCCTTTATTAGACATGTCACACTGTCCTACCCATGTTTATCAGTCACATCTCACCTTCACTACTATGTAGTTTGAACAGTTCATGTATTCTTATCCCAAATATCACTTTTTTATTTTTTTTTTATTTTTGCAAAGGCCCTTGTACTAAAATGATCTCATTGCCATATTTTGTCCCTGTACAGTTACCCCAAAGTAGGGTTGTTCTTTGCATTTTTCTCTGCAAAACAGAAAATAACACTATGTTCTATGTGCTGCTTCTCTAGCCTGCTGTAAACCTTTTTTTTTTTTTATTTTGATGTAAACACATATGAAACACTGTTAATCTTGACCTCTGTCTATGTATGGTGATAACTAGAGTCTCATAAATATCACCTTTATGAGGTGTATTTGAGCATTTGCTTGCAACCAGTAATGCATTTTACTGTTCAATGTTCACTCCACATCTGTCTGCCATGTTCTGTTGCTCCCTTCCATGTCTGCACTGCACGGTATATTAGAAACATTGTGTTATGACATGCATTGATGTGTAGAAGAACAAACATTGTTTATTCCATGATGCCAATGTAGGAATATTAAATGTTATACAATGACAAGTCATTTACATTCAAAACCAACGTCCCTGCTGGAAATAGAGCATATACCAATAGAAAGCAGTCCGGTCGCCCAGATCTCCTCCTATTAGCACATGCTATGGAGCTTTCCAGTTTTCTTGAGTTTTTTTTTTAAAAGAAAAAAATAAAACTTTGGGATCTGGACAGTTCAGAGGTATTGGAGACACTGGACAGAGAAAAACAAGGAAAATCAGGTACGTACCTGATTATCCTTGTATTTCTGCCCTTTTTCTCTTGCACCTCTGAACTGTCCAGATTTTAAACTTTATTTTTTATTTTTTTTTTACAAAAATAACAAACAAAAAAACAACAGAGATCATCCTTTCTCTGTTGCTTCCTTTCCAAAGCACTGATGTACTGAGTAAGTGTGGGAATATAAGTCCCATACGCATGTGCAATACATCAAAAAAGTCCCAGGATATTGAAAAAAAGCTTAAGAACACCACATTGCTATTATACAAAGACATTATTTAAGAAAAGTCATAACCAACTCCTGGGTGTGATATAATGAAGATTTACCCATGACTGCCTTTGTTTAATCAATTGGGCTCCGTCCTCATGATTAAATCATACCAGTTATGGGTAAATCTTCAATATACCACACCCAGTCATTAGTTATTGCTATAATAATGCAGACAGGACTGCCAGATTGTAAGGAAAATATTGTGAGATGCTAGACTATCTAAAAAGAAAATGAATCTTAATAAACCAAAACTATTATGCAGAAAATAAAGTATCATATTCATATTTTAATATACATGGTATAAATATGATTTCTGATAAATGTTTTAATTAATTATATTCCAGTACAACAATGTGAAAGCTAATTGTTACTTTCCTCTATCTCCACTGGAAGATTAAGCCTGAAATTTATAGAGCTGTTACCTTCCCTAAGGAATGTGTTCAACTTTTATCTCCAAAAGTAAGTTAAAGCATTTTTGTTAAAAAAGGTGATGAAACATTATGCTGTGCTAGCTCATTTTTGCTATTGTTTTAATTAAGCTATTATGTTGTTTTGTTTTTTGCCCTATACATTTATTATGCAAGTAATGTGTTTACATTTATATATTTGCAATTTGAAAAAAATACTTTAGCTACAGATTTCCAGGTTTAAAAGAAACTAAATGAAAATGAATGTTCTAGGTCTAAACATTTGATCATCTTAGTTTTGTCTTATTATATTTTTCATCTTTGAAAATGGAACACTGATCTTTGAATAGCACCTTGATAGTATGTCCTACAGAAATTATTTTTAGTGGGAAAATATAATGCTGTGAAAACTAACATGCAAATCAATAGCTCCTATTAACAGTCCCGTTTCAAAACTGCAAACAGTCGGTTATACTGGAATTAAAGTCCTGGTGGTGCTGCGGTAGCGCTGTCGCCTGACAGCAAGACATTGTCCCGTTCGATTCTCGGCTACAGCGTCTTCTGTGTGGAGACATGCATAAATGGGCGTACCTTCGTTGAAGGTTGTGCGTCAGGGCTGGCAACTCGGCACATAACAATCTACTGCCAATCATTAGCGGACCGGAGTTCCGCTGTGGTGACCCCTAACCGGGAAAAGCCGAAAGACACAACAACACAACAACTTTAAAATTTTTCATAGCCAGTCTGTCTCTTTAAATTTACTTGCCTTTTGTTAGATGAATCTCTTCTATTACAGATGTTACTAAAATTAAATTGATTACTGTTTAGAATAATTAAAGATAGAAAGATATGTAAGGAATGCAAAAGCTAAAAAAGGAGAATTTTACTGGAATCTTGTTCTACTTTCTGCAGAAAGTTCTGGAATGAATTATGGAGGGAATGCGATGGCTGACAAGTATGGAAGATGTAGCACAGAGGGTTACAGACATGACCTGCAGTTTCTGTGCTACATGGTTGGATTCCTTCAACCTGCATTTGCCAAATGTGTGCCCTAGAGCAAATCATGTAATCACGCATTGCTCCTGAGTCACTCCTGAAAAGGGGTCGTGTTTGTCCACTGGGCCCACCTACTTAATAAATGGGTATAATTATTACTTTGGTGACTCAGGGAATGTTGACATGGTAAATAAAAAGAATCAAGCTTTACAAAGACTAGTGGATCATAATCTTAACTAGTAAACCTACAAATTGCAATGAGAGTTAATCTCTGAAATACGGATTTATTTATTGTGGAGATTTTGAAGAGATGGGTATTATACCAATCTAGTAATTCATTTTTGAGAGAATTAGGACAAATTATGTGACAGCGTTCTGCTGAAGGTGTAAATGCCACCTGTACCATGAATGCAGTTGACATGTAATAGGATATTTTGAATTATTAACCTTCAGTGATAAACTGCAATTAGGACTGAAAGTTTTTCTATCGCAGGTACTGGCAGAAAGTTAAGGTATCTCTCCATCTATATGCAAAATCCAGTTAGAAACTTCATAGCATTTAAATGACTTTTTGTGCCAGTATACTATTCCAATTCCAGCATGCTTTGCTATGCTTGTATGCAAATGTTTACTTACTACTAAGGCTTTGATAAGTATTACGTCACTGAAAAAACAGGTTTGATGTCAGACAATACAAAATGATCTGCATCTGGATGCTATGTGGGGGTGTCATAAGATATTACTCAGGTAGTCAAAAGAAAGGAACATCACAAAACCAAGCATGACTCAAAGCATGGGTGAGTATGAATATCTTTAGGGAGATGGGAGAGACTGCAGACTATGATGCAGGAAGGGGGTGGATATGCTGATGCATTAGATGCATGATCAAATGATAACAGGGTGAGGGACAATGGAGCATTTGTAAGTAGCTTATCCAGGAATGTCAGAAAGAGAAGGAGATGGACTACCAAATTACATAGACATGCATAAGAATGACATCATAGAGGAGGAACACTACTCCATGGAACAGGTAAGGGAGCAGTTAAGGCAGATGAAGTGGAAAGCTAGTGAATTGATTCACTGACCTTGTCTCCAGAAACATCCCAAGGGAAGGATGACAGGAGGAGAAACAAGAGTGGTGTAAGAGGAAGTGGGTTATAGGCAAGGGGGTCTGAATCTGTTACGAGGTGAATGGGAGATTCAAACTTCCAGCTAAGAGATTAAGCAGAAGTTGACTGAGGTTTGAGACCATGACAGGTTCAACCAGCTGATGGAAGACTTACCAGAAAAGATTGCATTATACTCCATTAGTCAGAAGTGATTATGCCACTAATTTGGAATCAGGGGAATGATTACAACAACAGTGTGATGTTTAAGGCAGTGAATAACAGTGACCTGAAGGACTGGGTAAGCTACAAGTTAGGACACTTTGGATAACCCGATGGAGTAAACAATATATGGTAATGGATTAGAGATGCAGTAAACAGGGTTAAGAACAATGATTTGAAGGAAATGTCAAGAAGAAGAAAAGTCCACTGTGAACATAGCACAGTCCAGGAAGGTAAGGAGGAGGGCAACAAAGGCACAAGCTAAAAGGGATTTTTGAAAACCATTCAGGAGACAGAACAGAGACAGCTTTAGGTATACAGGTAAAAGAAGTCAGGGTGGGAGGGAGGAAAAACAAGAGCAGATAAAGCAAACATGGAAGGGGATTACAAAACTAGGAAAAAGCAGAGGTATTGGATGAATATTTTGGTTCATTTTTATGAAAGAAAGCAAGATGAGGACACTGTGTTGGGGGGAGTAGCAAAGACTTGGGAAAAGCACTAGGAAATTGTCATGTTAGAGATAAAAGTCTGATAGGGAGATGCACAAGAACCAGACAGGATGCCTCCCAGGGTCTGGTCAATGTACTGGCATATTCATGAACAGAGATGTTTTAGTAGGATATTGGCCATTGTGGAAGTCCATGAAGACTGATTAGGAAAACTCCAGGAAATTAACAGGCCTCTTAGCCTAATGGAAGTGTCAGGGAGAGTCATGGATAGAATTCTGAAGGAAATTGTTTGCTTTCTTAGTGAACAATCTGTTCAATGACACCATATATTCATGGCCAATAGAAGCTGTTGGGCAAACGTGATCCATTTTCTGACTAAGTTACAAGAAAGTCTGAAGGAGTTCCTTGGACATCACTTACTCACTCATAATAGGATGAAAACAAAGACTGCTCAGAGCTACTGTGTATTGTTGTGTGGAACTTTTTTTTCTGTAATGTGCAACCGTGAAATTGGTATACATTAGCTGGAGAGTGTTGCCTTGTTGAAAGAGATACTGTTACAATTATTTGTGGTCTTTCCACATTTATTTTGAGCATTACTCTGAGGATCAAGGGAAGTGGAAGAAAAGTGTAAAAGAGCAGAGTGGCCCAATTCAGGGAGAAGAAACTGGATTCCCATGCTTCTGGAGTTGCTGTCCTGCTATAACTTATTTTCTTTCTCAGATGGAAGGCAAACAGATCTGCTTCTGGTACAGCCCACAATCAGGTAATTGTATTTATTTTACATTTGTTTACCGGGAAAGTCTGACTGGACACAGGTCTTTTTTCAGGGGAGGCCCAGGGAGAAAAGTTCCAGTTACAGACATACTGTAATTTAACAAGCATATAATAATATACAGAAAGTACCAATTACAGACATAGCAGTCAACAAACCTGGCGAGTTACCACATAGACGGCAAATAACAGATACATAATGTTGGAGAATACAATTCCTTAGATGGAAGAATTCACATTATACTTCATAATGATAAAAATACAATTTAAATGATAACGAATGTTATTTACCTACAGATGCAGTTACCACTTGCTGTGAGATTATATTAAAGGGCAGTGGTTTGTCTGGGAACTGAGGAAGACCTATCCAGGATCGTTGTAAGAGCATAGCCAGGTGTCCTCTAGTTGTGACTTAAGGCGCTTTTTAAATTGTGAGATAGAGCTTTTGGAGGTTATTGATGTTGACAGCTTATTCCATAACTTAGGAATACAGTTAGAGAAGAGGGATTTCCCAGCTAAGCTGTTGCCTTCAGTGGTATCTAGAAGGTGTTGGTTATTGCAGTGAAGAGATCGAAAAGTGGTGTATGGTTGTAGGAGATACTGGAAGGCAAGGTTTATATCAGTTTGGTGGCGAATTTTGTAGACAAAGGTTAGTTGATTGAAGTAAAGAAGCTAAGGAAGTTCAAGCCAATGTAGTTGCTTAAGTGATGCACAGTGATGTGACTATACAGAGCACCAGTGGCACATCTTGCTCTTTTATTATAGCAAGATTCCAGTTGGATTAAGTCACTTTTGCAGAGATTGGTTAATATTGGGGAGGCGTAGAGGATGGCTGATAACAGGTGTGTGCAAACTATAGCAGCCTTTGTGTTTCTTGTAAGAAATTGGTTATTTCTATATGGGACACTAATTGTCTTGTGAACATTTCTGATGGCTTACGTTCTGTGAATATCAAATTTCAAGGTATTGTCAATTACGGCTCCCTACAGTTTAGTGAGTTATTGGGGTGAACATAATTTTAGTTTTGGACAATATATTAAAATACTGGGAAGATGAGGGGGATCTAGTTGGGCTAAAGAGAACAAGCTTAGTTTTGTTGTGATTGAGAATGCGCTGGGAGTTAGTGAGCCATGTTCCTACAGATAGAAAAGAATCTTGGGTTATGGTATGGAAGTCTTGCACTGTGGGGGTTGCACATATTAGAGTGGAGTCGTCTGCTCATTGTACTATAGAGGTGTGTGGTCTGGAAGTGCTGAGTTGGGTAGTGAATAGAGAGAATAGTAGAGGTCCAAGAATGGAGCCTTGTGGAACCTCAAAGGCAACTGGAAGAAGCTGAGGGGAAAGGTGGTGTTGTCAGTGGATGGCTTGCAGTTGTCCTGCGTGGTAACTTTGGAACCATGTGATAGTGGATCTGCTAAGGTTTAGGGTGGAGAGAATATTTGAGTTTATCTTGATTTACCATATCAAAGGCTTTGGATAAGTCCAAAAATATAGTGGATACAAATTGTCCATTGTTTCTACAGTGGTTCACTGTGTTAATGAAGGACAATAGTGCTGTGGTAGTGCAGTGAAAGGGACAAAAACCATGTTGGGTGTTTGATAGTAGTTTATTTGTGACAAGGTAGTCCATTAATTGGTTGTACACTACTTGTTATAGTATTTTGGAAAAGGGAGACAGGATGGCAGTTGGGTGATAATTTGTGAGTTCAGTGGAATTACCTCCCTTGTGTAGTAGTAGAATGTGGGAAGTTTTCCAAATAACAGATACCTAGCTCTCAGACATTGATCAGTTTATGTGTATGGCTACTGGGTAGGCTACTGCTTCAGCTGCAATTTGTAGAAATCCAGCTGGAAGGTTATCTGCAGCTAGAGTAGTTGGATTAAGTTTTTGGAGTAGATTTTTATGGCTTTTACAGATACTGGGTGTAAGTTGAAGTGGGAGGTGGAATCTTGGGAGTCACTGCTGTACTGGGGTGCAAAAGGGGTTGAGTTGCTGACAATGCCTTTAGATTGCTAAGGCTTGGATAGTTTCTGTGAAGAATTTATTGAACTGAGCTACTATATTGTCAGAATTGTTAGTTGTTGTTTGGGTGGGGGTAGTGGATTTAGGTTCATAGGTAGGTACTAGGCTATCTACCCGAAGGCATTTATAAGCCTAGCCAGAGTGTGTCAGCTTTCGCCACCCCATTGATTAATTAACTGAGCCTCTGTCAAGAAGAGCCAATGAAGTGATCCCAGGGGTGTATTTTCTGTTACCCATCCAGTCGTTAAGGTTTCCCTTGAAGAGTGCTAGTGAGGGGATCTGCCTAATGTAGTTAGGAATTTTGTTCCAAAGCATGGAGAGTCTCTGTGACAGGAATCTATCCCTCCAACATGTTCTATTTATTGTTGTGGCGAGGTTTAACTCACTAGAGCAAGTGGCTCACAATGACTTGGATTTCTTTAGGTGGATGAAGTATGTTATTAATTACTGCCCAGATTTTTTGAGGGATTTTGTATGGTTATTCTGTATCTTGTAGTAGTAGTTGATTTGTCTAATTTTACTAGTTTGTTAGCTTTATTTCAAAATTTTAGGTGTGTTTGTTTTGTTGTTTCAGTTTTGTTTTTGTGAAATTGTTGCCAAGCTTTGTCTCTAGCCTTGAGTAAGGATCTACATTCTTTAGTTAGCCAGGGTGCATAATTTGATTTTACCCTGAAAGTTCTAGGGGGTGCATGCCAGTTTAGTATGTTTAAGAAATCTGATGAAGTCAAGGACAAAAACGTGTTGTGAATTTTCAGCGTCACTTGTATTAAACTGTTCGTGTCACAGTTCCTGGTTTTGGTGCTTTACTTTTGTTTATCAGTGAACGTTGGGGCACCTGCCTTCTTTTGCGGTTATATGTTTAAGAAAGTGTTGTTGAAGGAGTTGACTGCATCTTCAAGAGGTAGACGTTTGAGAGATTCCCAGTTGCAACTATTTAGAGCAGAGATGAAACTATTTGGGTTGAATTTTTTTTTTTTGTTTCTGATTAAGAGGAAGGTGGGCTGGATGACTTGATGAGTACGGGTGCTAAGAAGGTTGGCTGAATGACTTGTGTACGGGTGCTAAGAAGGTGGGCTGGATGACTTGATAAGTATGGGTGCTAAGAAGAAAAGTCAGCTGATGGTCACTTAGACTGACACAGAGAGACTGAGATGCCAGAGAGGGGGGGTCGTTTACCAAAATCCAGTCAAGGACTGATTGTCATTTGGAAGATTTGTCAGTCCTTGTAGGGAATGTGATGAGTTGGGTGAACCCATGGAGTTTAATATGGGATGTTGGATTTTCTGAGGTGCATTTAAGCCAATCAGTGTTGAAGTCATCCATCAGGATTTTTTTTTTGTTGGAGGGAATTGTAGATCCAAAGTAGTAAATTTTCCAGAGTGGGAATATTGTTTCCTGGTGGGATATAACCACCTATGATATTATTGTTTTTTTTGGGGGGATTAATTTATAATTTGGCAAAGATAAGTGCAGTGTTGCCATAGTCATGAATGATTATTTCTAAGTTGTGATTTGTAAATAAAATTGCTACTCCACCACCCTTTCATGTTGTCTTGTCTTTATATGGAATATTATACCCTGGAGCTGTTATTTCATTGTTTTTAATCTTGGGCGTTAGCCATGTTTTCGGTTAGTATTTTCATATCTCAAGAATAAGAAGAGTAGGGCATGTAAGGTCATGAACTTTATTTGCAATACTTCTTACATTCGTGTTAAGGAGAAGTAGGGAAGACTTGTTCTGATGTAGTGGTCCTAGGTTGATAGTGTTAGTGGTGTTCACTGTGGTGGGTAGTGGAATGAGACAATATTAGGATGTATGCCTCTGGAGCAGTTTAAGTATGTACAAGTAGTGTTTGACAAGCTTTTTTAGTAGTTTATCTTGTTTTTGAGAGGTGTGGGAAATGTTTCTTAGGTGATCGAATTTGTTTAGGTGGAAGTCTGTGTGCATGGTAGAGAAAAAGTATGGCGTTACAGTTTAAGGGTTTGTTGAGGTGTGTAAGTGGTGAGGTTTGCTAGGGAGGGGGAATGTTGTATTGTAGTAGAGTGGAGTATGAGGTGAGGAAGTAGGAAGAGTAGCATAGAACTAGTGATGGTTTGGAGGAGAGTTATGTGTAACTAAGTATTTTTAAGGTGAAGCATTTCATTAAGGTAGTTTGAACTTATTGTGTGGAGTGGGGTATATTGGGTAGGTGGTGGCTAAAATGTGTGTGCAGTGGTTTGTACATGTGTAAGTTGGTAGAATGGATGTATAGAGATGTGTGTGTGAGTAAGGAAATATAGTTTTAGGAGGGGCTGGAGATATTCTGCATTAAGTACTGATGTTGTACAGTAGGGATGATTCATAGCACATTCAGCTGATTGAGTTAATTAGTAGAAGCCTGGGTTTTGATTGGTTGTTATATGGGTGGGGTCTATAAATATAAATGTAATTGAAAAGGGGGTAGGTGAGAATAGGGGGCAAGGTAGGGGAGCATAGTGTGCCCAAAGGGTGAATGGAGTGAGCTGGCTGGCCCTGGCCCCTATAGCAGCTATAGAAGAAGGAAAAACAATTAGTAAGGTAAGTTGTAATAGAAATAGTAATGGAAGAAAGGTGGAGAAGACAGGATGGAAGTGATATGTTACAGTTATTTACAGAGGAAAAAGTTGCCTTAGGAGAGAGGAAATGGGCAGCGGAGCAGACAGAGTATGTAAAAAGGAGCAGAAAGAGAGCTTTCGAGTGAAAATGTCAAATTTAGAAAGATAAAAGTAAAAATAAGAGGATATTATTTTCTAGAAGACTGCTAAGCATCAACAAAAGGCTTCTTATTAAATAACAGGAGGGATTAGGTTAAGTGGATAGGAGGGTAATATAGGGATGAGTGTGCCTGGGGAAATGAGGGGTGATGTACAGTGAAACCACGTAGTCGGAGACCGAGGGACAGAGAGAAAAATTAGTAAGACCAGTTCTTTTTCACATGCATTCACTGTTTGTGGTCAGAATCCTGGGTAGTAAGTTCAGGCTTCCACTGGGAGAGATTTTCCCTGGGGTCAGCTTTGCCTTGGGATACTCTGGTATGACCAAGGAGAACAAGGTGGTCAGTTATGGGAGTACTTCCTGATAAGAGTGGAAGAGGTTATACGATGAGTATTAAAGTATTATTAATAAATTCTAGCTGTACACATAAATATAATGAAAGGGTAAGTATCTTAGTAAACAGTTTGAGGTAGTCAAGGCCTAATGGATAATCATAGTAACAATCTAACAAATCTAATTGCTAAGTTCTTAAGAGACTAGAAGGAGCTATCTCTGAAATAGTAGCTGTTTTACAGAGGAGCAAATAGCTGACAAATAACACAGTTTAATGCATTTGAGGTTACATAGCAGTATATAGCTCAGAGACAACACCAATTAGAATAATTCAGTCTTTATTCTTAAGCCATTTAAATTAATCATGTCAATGAGGCATAAGTTGGAATGTTACAGTTGGGAAATAGCTTTTAGCAGAGTAGGGATATAGCATTTAGTTACGCTCCTGTGCTACTGTATTTCAATTCAGAAAAGGTGAGAGAGGGGTCAGAATGAAATAATACCGTTACCTTAGTGTTTCTGTATACATTGAAGGAAACTACCACCATGTATTAGCCAGTTTTGTTATTAGTTATGCGCCAGGTCTGATAGGGATGTAGCAAAAGGGGAATGACTAGGAAATTTAAAAGATTTTCCCTGTTAAGGTTCCCTAGTGAGTAGGGAAAGCAAAAATAAAATCACTAACTAGTGGCTGACTCAGTTATTTTTAGCACTGCAAGTCAAATTAGGCTATAAGCAGTAGACTTGCACAGCATTAACGCTATCTACATTTTCAAAGCACTGTTAGGTGATTGGTGTGGTGTCTGTGCCTGTACGATACCACCCATACCAAGTAGAAATACCAAAGTGTCCAATTAATACAACTAGTGCTGCCAAGGAATGCGGCATCCAAAAGTCTTAACTATAACATGCTGAAGTAGTTAGATTACAGCAGTAGATAATGCAGTCTAAGGTAATAATATTAAGAGCGACAGAACTGTGCAATCATTGACTAATCTCTCAATATGCATAACATGGAAAACTAGTAGCCAAGGTTCCAACAAAAACAGCAATAGAAACCATTTACACTCTTAGCACAGATAGGCAGACATATCGGAAACATCCTATAGTTTCCACGGGTCTGTACTATGTTATCAAAAAACATGTTCATCTAACACGTTTTTGTTGACCAATATACAACGAAAACACTAATCTCTGAATGGCCACTTCATTTAATTTTTTCCCAGGGGAATAAATCGCTTGGACAAACAAAAATAAAACAAACTTTCAAACCCTACAAAGTGGGGGCCTTTGCCCCGCACACTCCCTAACTAAATATACCAACTCCAAGATCACACTACAGTGGTGCAAAGGCTAATCCCCGATGATGGCCAAGGGTTTTTTTTTACCCTTGGAAAAAATTTACTGAAGTGGCCATTCAAAGATTAGTGTTTTCACTGTACATTGGTCAATGAAACCATGTTCAATGAACACGTTTTTCGATAACATAATATAGACCCATTTACACAGCATGATGGGATGGGAAATGCAGCATACTTAATGTACAGTGTTTTAACAACGTAGTTCTAGGACCTTTATAGTCAAATATTTAGCATGATAGAGTTAGGAACATTTGGTATTGTTAATCAGATGTTGTATACACTTATATGTTTCACTGTTTGACCAAACACATACCATCAATACAGTCGCTCTACAGAAACGCTTGCACCACAACAGACAATTTGTAAGCAAAACAAAACATAGACAAAACTTTAGTTAGAATCTTACAGCTGAGGTTGTATCTCTAACAAAAAATCTTAACACTGGTATGAATCACTATCAAATATTGCACGATGAATCAATATTGCCACTCCTGCATAGATGGTCGCACATCACAGACAACAGTAAATGGAGCAAGAAAACAAAATTTAGTTAGATGCTTACAGCTTGTGTTCCAGATACGCAGGTTTTTACAGGTCTCAGTGACAGGAATGGCACACATACATCACCCCAGGGTCATCTGTGGCGGATAAAGGAAGAGTAGAGTAGAAAAAGCGTTTCCATAAAGATATAGCATCCATTCATGGGGTGGGGGGTTTCATTGGGATCTCATCAGCCTGTCTACTAATATGTTTTACTGAAAATGCATATAGCTTGCAGTCAGGATCATGCCAGCTTTCAAAGCTAATTCCAAACCTTGCACTGCCATTCTACATAGCAGGTATAAATGCTTTCATCCTTGTCTGTTTATGAACCATATAGCAGTTGCATTGTCTTTCTTCATCTGAAGAACCCTTTGCTTTAGGGTAGGAGTGAAGACTTTTGAGGCAAGGATTACAGCCATCACTGCTTTGTGCTTGTGTTATTTTTCTCATGTTGTCCTTTGAAAAATCCTGGACTTGAATATATTCCACTTGGGCCCCTATGCCAGGTCTGAGGAATCCACAGTTAGAGCCATTTTAGTGGAGGTGCCTATAGGCATTTCCTCACTCTGAAAACTATGCTTTATTCACTTTGAGTTATCCCCTTTTCACCCATGGACTAGAGGATTTTTTTTAAATGACCATTATGCTAATACTATAAAGCAAATAAGGGTGATATCTGAAGCCTAGAGGATGTCCTATTTGAGATTATGCCAGGATATGACAGTTATCCAGTTGAAGATAAATTTGGACCTAATTTGTAAAGCAGTATGCAATCAATGGAGCAAGACGTTTTGTAAATTGTCTGGGTACAGTAATCAAGATTGTGCCCCCGTGCTGCAAAATGGAGGAATTTTCACTGCTTCCAGCCAATGGGGTATCAAGTTAGGCATACTTCAGATCTACTGTGACCACAAGTGCACTAAAAGGAAGCAATGGTAACAGGATTTGAATGATAAAATCTTTGGAATCCTGAAGAGTATGATAGGAAAGTATGTAGGCCTGGCAGTTCGAGGCTCAGAAGGAAAGGGTAGCCTAGGTTTATACTTTTTCCTAAATCTGTCAAGTACTCTGCTCATCTTGACATTGGGTACATGGTTGCTGGTTGGAGCCAAGGTTGCTCCTTTGCTGGGACAATAGATCTTGATCAACCAAAGAGTCCCTTTAAAGGTACTTATGGAAATTCGTGACCCTATAGAAAAGGTAAGGTTCCACAGAAGCAAAAAGAAGGGAGTCAGCCTTCAAAGATGCATTACTGAAGACATCTTCCATACATCTGTCACTGGAGGAAGAGTTCAATGTCTAGATTCAGGCAACTCCATATAAACTGTGCATCTTTGCTGGGCTTCAGAATACTACTTTGTTTCTCACTGGAAACTTCCTTCATCCTTTCAAGTATGTCTGCATAGGAAAACAATCCTCTAGGGGTGAGCAGAGGGTGAGATCTTCAATGTCAGACTCTTCAGTTTCTACGGATGGGATGTGGCCCACATAGGAGATTACTAGGCTAATGGCTGTAGGGCCTTTACAATAGCCATGTAAAAAAACCCATGTAGCCTAATTGACCATAGTTAGGTGGTTGTTTTTAGCAGAGCAGTTCTATGATTGGCACCAACTACCCCTGTCCATGAGGGACATAAGTGCCACCCCAGGGGTGAATTTACAATCATCCATCCAAATGTCAAGGTTCCACTTAAATAAGTTCATTGAGGCATTCTGCTTCATGCTTATTCTAGAGAAGTGGCAAACTCTGGGAGATGTATCTGTCTCTCCAACATGTTTTGTTAATGTCACAAGCTAGGTTGAGATCCCTAGAACGAGCAACTCTTGTCCCATTTGATTTGCAGTTGTGTAGCATTTCCATTAGGGCTGAGTCAGAGATTGCTCTGTAGGCCAGGCACAGGTCACTTCTCTGCAGACTGTATGATGCAGAGTACAGTGACAGGGTTTTCAGTCTGTTCATGTAAGTCACGTTTTGGAGGCCCAGAACTCTCTTGGTTAGAAACATGTGGTCTCTCCAGTTGCTGCAGGTGTCTGGTTTGATGCATACAGAAGGGAGCATTGTACTGACTTAGTGGTCTGATAAGGGTTGAGTACAGCGGAGTTATAACCTCCTTAGTCTTGGATGCAATGCCCGTATTTATGAAATACGCAATGTAGAGGGCTGTCCTTACCACTATGGACACATGGTGATCAAAGTTTAGATTGCTGTCAACCTGTATTACCAAGTCTTGCACCACTGGGTTTGAGCAGAGGGTGGTATCTATATCATAATTATCAGGGTGTACTTCTTTGCCAAAGGGGATAATGAGGCATTTTTTTACATTTAGTTTTAGTCCATGACTTTGGAACCAATCATTTTTCTATGTCAGCCCCTTCTGTACTATGTTTACATCATTGGGAGACTCAATGATTGCACCCAGTTTGCAGTCATTTGCAAACTTGGTAAACCACAGGCCATCTACTTTTGTCTGGACTGCAGAAAAAATTATTCCAAACAGCAGAGGGCCCAGCACAGTTCCTTGTGATACCCCACTGGTAACTGGTCTACTGGTGGAAGTGGACTCCCCAGCTTTGACAGTGTGCATTCTATCAGTGAGCCAGTTGGTTACCCATCTAGTGATATATGGGTTAATCCCCAGCTGGGAGAATTTCTGAATGATCCCTGAGTGGGGGGATGTGTGAAAAGCCTTGACTAAATCAAGACTGACAGTATGTATTGCTTTGCCCTCATCCAGGGCTTTGGTGACAATTTCAAAGAAGTCTACCAGGTTTAATAAGCAAGAACTACTCTTGATGAAACCAAACTGTGTCAGATCTAGAGTTTGAAGGTTGCCTGTGTCCTTGTTGATAAGGTCCATGATGAGTCTTTCCATGGCCTTGCAGATAAGGCTAGTTAGGTTCATGGGAATACAGTTTCATGTTTCGGTTGATGGGACCCCTGTGAGAAAGGGGATTACTGTTGCTGTTCTCCACTCTGCCAGAACAAAGCCAGTGCTCAGGCTGTGGTTAAAGCGAGTGCTGAGGTTCCACTAGGTCTTGTTTTAGATTTAGTAAGCAGCCTGGGATGTTGTCTGGTCCCATACAGGCCATGTTTTTGCCCTTGGAGAGCACTTGGATGACTTGTTCTTTGGAGATACTTGGTAGAAGACTGTTATCAGGAATGCTTTGGGGTATGGCTGGTGGAGATAGGGGGTTACTGTAAAATCTGTCAGCTAGCAATTTTCTGAGGTTCAGTGTTAGTGGTACTGTCCAGTATAAGTTTGGCACACAGCTGGGCATTCACTTTTAGGTTCTGGATGTAGCTAAAGAATGCCTTATGATTGTCTTTAGCTAGGGATGCTTATTTAGTCTTGTAACTAGCCATACTGAACTTTACAAGATATCTGATTTGCTTGTTCAAGCCGAGGAGGGTATTCTTCCGCTGTTGAGCAAGTTTCCTCTTGTTCTTAGACATCAGTTTATTTCTTTTGTTATATAACTTATTTATACTTACTGTCCAACAGGGTGGCTATATGGGTCTATGTTATATATTCGAACTTTCAAAACTTCGAATACCATATGTTCAAAAACATATGGTCGAAGTGTGAAAGACCGTATATATCATAAAAAAAAGAAAAACATACCTTAACTGTGTGAGCAGGGGGGCAAGCCCCCCTGCACCCCCCCCCCACTTAAGTATACCAATTCCAAGACTGCTCTTCATTGCAGAAAAGGGAAATTCTCCCATTCTGCACTGTACGGCACCATTAAATTCAACCTTTGAACTCTTGAAATGTCGATCATATGGTGTCGACCATATGACGTTCGACATTTCAAGGGTTCATTGTTCTGACAGGAACCTGGCTATATAAGGCATTTGTGTACTCTTCTGCATAGGAGTCATTGTTTGCTGTGTTAGCAAGGGCTTTGAAACGTTTTATACCATCACTTAGTTGGCTATAGTTTGCTTTGGAGAAATTTTTCAGGGTTTTTTTTTTTTGCTCCTGTGGGGGTGTCAGGTCTGATCTTTACTTCAAATGAAACTGATTTTATGGTATGACTTTACTAGGGAAGGAAACACACAGGGAGTAGTACAGTGCCCCCCCCCCATGTTGGTGAGCACTAGGTCTACGACATTACCCCCTTGTGAGTGTGCAAACCCACTGTTCCAGGGCATCTGAATTACAAAATCCAGGAACCTCAGAGCGATCATTTTTGTGCTCATGTAAGTCACCCAACTGATGGAGGGATAGTTGAAATCTCCCATAACCCAGCAAATCCAGGTAGGTGGTGTACTTTTCCTGGTTCATGGTGGGGGACCTGTAGCTAGTGATGATGTGGTCGGGTATTTTACCTATTGTTATTTGGACCTGGAGTAGCTCATATACCAGTCTCAAGGTATATTTGGATTTAATGAAGATGGATACATATTTACCTTTGGTACTTTCATGCTTGTTTTGAGGTCTTAATGTGTAAAAGGCATTGTAGTCTTGCACGGCCGGGGTGCTGTCTGCAGCCTTGAACCAAGTCTCAGTGACTGCACAGACGTCAGCATCTTCCAAGGTAAGGAGTGCTTCCAGGGAGTGCAGTTTACTATTTAGGCTCCTAGCATTAAGCACCATGACCTTGAGTTTTTCTCTACTGGATTTCTTTACATTGGAAGTTTTGTTGTTATGACACTGCCTAGAAAAGGCACTATGGGGAAGGCAAGCATCTTTGCCAGTGTCTGAAAGCCTTGAGGAGACAAGTGAATGCCATCTCTGGCAATATAGCATTGTCTGTTGACCATGTCTTCATAGGCTGTCTGAACTAGATCCCCCTTGAGTGACACCAGAAGATAAGCCCAATTATTGAAATCAATCATGTTTGTCTGTATTGTGACATCAACCTAGGTAAAGGTGGAATGCTGCTTAGGGCTAGGGACATAGCTGCCTGGGACACACAATCTGAGATTTCAGTCACGTCACTCTTCATATAGTCCAGAGAGGTATGTCACAAGTCAATCACTCCAACATGTACTATGACAGAGTCATAATGGTAATTGTTGCTGAGTGACTTGAGAGCATGTGTGATTTGATGGATGCTGGCACATGGCAGGGGCTTAATTGCTGAGACACTGATGTGTGTTATGTGTACTGATTGATTCTACTCATGTACCAGTATGTGTAGGTTGTTTGCGCTTGGGTGGTCTCTCGTCTTTTGGCAGGCTCTTAGTACCTCTACATATGTGGGTTTATGTGTCTTGATCTTATCTTGTGTGAGTGAAAAGGTGTGTGTGTTGACAACCTGTTTGATGTCTTGTTTATTGTTACATGAGTGGACTGATTCTAGTTTCACAGTATAGTTACATCTCTCATATACTGTATTTGTTTGCTTTAGGAGCAAGTGGTCATACCTCTCAATCTCTTAGAGCAAAAAACCTGGAGAAAACCATAAATAATCAGGGGGCAAAGGTCCAAATACAGGGACACTTTTTTTAAATATTGCTCTTACAAACTTAGAAAGTTGATAGAACAACAAATATTGCATTAGCAAGAATTTTCGGAAAGGTATGAAGTCTGAAACGCAGATGTCTATCATTATTTCTAACTTTAACCCTCAATGATTTGCCAGAAAACCACAATTTTATGAGAAACAGGCCTAAGATATGAGGGAAAAACATCTATAGTCTGCAAAAATCTGTATGGTTGAGAAGTATGTTGTCAGTATACATGAAGCAGTTACTACATTGCCTCAGGATGCCCATGTCAATCGGGCTGGCTGGAGAAATGTTGGGAAATTGATTTTCCGTAGTAGCAGGTAATGCTTAAGTACAAATCTCTGAGAGGGCAAATTAGATGCGCTGTTGCTCTGGGATTAACAGGGGGACTAATTCTATAGAAGATCAGGGATGAAAAGTGAGGAGATGCGGCTCAGTGCTCAGCTGAGTTGCCTGTAGTGCAGAAGTTCATAGGTTCATAGGTTGATACTAGGCTATCTGCCCTAGGGCATTTATAAGCCTAGCCAAAGTGTGTTTGGCTTTCACCACCCTTTTAGATTAGTTGACTGTGCCTCTATATAGTAGGTCACAGAAGATAGCCCTTTTAAGATTAGTTTACTGTGCCTCTGTCTAGTAGGGACACAGAAGAGATCCCAGGGGTAAACCTACGATCTCCCATCCACTCGTCAAGATTTCTCTTGAAGAGGGTCATTGAGGGGCTCTGCCTAACATGGATTGGGATTTTGTTCCAGAGTGAGGGGAGCCTCTGGGATACGAATCTGTCCCTCCAGCATGCCTTATTTATTTCTGTGCTGAGGTTTAAGTCCCTGGAGTGTGTAGCTCTAAGGGATTTGGATTTCCTGAGGTGGAGTATGTCCATTAATTCTGGGTTGGACATGGCTTTATACGTTAGGCACAGATCGCCTCTGAGTAGGCACTAAGCAACCGAGTAGAGCTGGAGTTTCTTTAGCCTAAATGCGTAGGGCATCTGTTTGAGTCCTTTGATCCTCTTGGTGAGGTACTTTTGGGGTCTTTCCAGTTGCTTCAGGTATCGGGTAAGGTACATCCCAAATGGGGCACTGTATTCAGTTATGGTCCTGATGAGTAGAGGGGCACAATTACCTCTCTTGATCTAGATGTGAACCCTTTCATGATAAGGTGGGCTATATAGAAGGTCTTTCTAACCACTTTGGCAACGTGATTGTCAAAGGAGAGATTGCTATCTACTTGGGTCCCCAAATCCCTAATTACGTCTTCCGTACTTAATGGATTACCACCTATGTGGTAATTTGTGGGCACTTTGTTTTTCCCAAAGGGGATGACTATGCACTTTTTGGCATTTAGCTTTAGACCATGGCTCTGGCACCAGTTATCCGTCTCTGTGAGACCCTTTTGGGGGATGCTTGTGTCAGTCGGCGAGTCAATTATGGCACCCAATTTGCAGTCATCTGCGAACTTGGTCAGCCATAGCCCTCCCGTGTTAGCCTGTACCTCAGAGAAATATATACCAAACAATAGAGGTCCCAGGACTGAGCCTTGTGGGACGCCACTTGTAACTGGTTTAGAGTCTGACATGGCACCTGCAATTCTGACCATGTGGGTTCTATCCCTGAGCCAGTTTGCAACCCATCTTGTGACATAGGGGTTGAAATTTAAGCTGATAAGCTTATTTATGATGCCCGAGTGGGGTATTGTATCGAAGGCTTTTGTGAGGTCCAGGTAGGCTGTGTGAACTACCTTCCCTTCATCTATGGCCTTGGTGACTGTTCCAAAGAAGTCGACCAAGTTCAAGAGGCAAGATCTGCCCTTAAAGCCGAATTGGGTAGGATCCAGTGTTTGGAGGTTCCCAATGTCTTTGTTTATGAGTTCCATGATGACATGCTCCATAGCTTTGAGAACCAGGCTAGTCAGGCTTATAGGGTGATAGTTTCCGGGGTCCATTGTGGCACCACCTTTGTGGAGTGGGACCACTGTTGCTGTATGCCATTCCTTGGGTACATATCCTGTAGTAAGGCTGAGATTGAACAGTGACTTTATGTGAGGGTTAAGTTCTTCTTGGAGCTCATGTAAGACGCAGCCCAGGACACCGTCCAGTCCCATTGATGCTGTGTTTTTTGCTTTGGAGAGGGCAGCTCTCACCTGTCCATCTGTGATGTCAGGGAGGCTACACTCTGTTGGGATAGACATTTGCTCTTTTGGGGGGGAAAGGGGGGGGGAGTTTGCACTGAACCTGTCTGCCAGGATGTCGGTAATGTCTGTGGGTTCAGTGTATTTTTTGTCATTTTGCACTAACTCAGAGCATATATGGGAGTTGCCACCCAGATTCCTGACATAACTAAAGAAGGCCTTGTGATTATCTTTAGCGTCTTGTGCAATTTTTCTTTCGAAGCTGGCCTTAGATGATTTTATGAGGGATCGTAGTTTCTTGCTAGTACTGATCAGAGATGCCTTCCCTTTTTGGGATTTTGCTCTATCATGTAGTAGTTTCCTCCTTCTGTTGTATAGCTTATTTATGGCTGGGGTCCACCAGACAGGTCTCCTGCCTTTGGAGGAGTGAGTCTTGGTTTTATTTGGGATAGCACGATCCAGGAACAAGAGTTATAACCACGAAGCAGAGCCACCAACTTTAAATAAATCCAAAACTGGTCTTTTATTGTATGAGAACAAAAAACTAATACCACGTATCACAAAGCGCCGGATATTCGAGATTTTTCAAGTTGGCAAAGACATGTAAGCGCAAGCTTAAATAGTTGCTTACATTAATTAACAATTAAGACAATTTTGTAATTAGAATATTATTCAATTACATGTAATTGAATAATATTCTAATTACAAAATTGTCTTAATTGTTAATTAATGTAAGCAACTATTTAAGCTTGCGCTTACATGTCTTTGCCAACTTGAAAAAGCTCGGAATATCCGAGCGAAAGCGCTTGTGATACGTGGTATTAGTTTTTTGTTCTCATACAATAAAAGACCAGTTTTGGATTTATTTAAAGTTGGTGGCTCAGCTTCGTGGTTATAACTCTTGTTCCTGGTTCCGTTTTTTGAACTGTCTTGATTTAAGGATAGCACGATCCATGCATTCCTGTAGGTGTCCATAGAATGCGTTTGTAAAGGATTCTGTGGTTTGGGCCGTATTTTCCATTGGCCCAGGGGCTTTGAAGGATTCCACCTCGGTTTTGAGAAGTGTGAAGTTTGCTTTTGAGAAGTTCTTCACCATGGTTTCCTTGGCTGGGGGTGGGGACAGGATATGGATGTCCAGTGAGATTAATTTATGGTCAGATCTTACCAATGAGAGGTATACCTCTGGTATGGAACATAGAGTCCCCATGTTGGTGATGATCAGGTCCAATATGTTTTCCCCTCTTGTGGGAGTGGTGACCAGTTGTTCCATAGCATTTGAGTTTATAAATTCTAGGAATCGTTGGGCGAGGGTGTTGGAGCTTGAGTAGTGCTATGTTTGGGTAGTTGAAGTCACCCAATATAATGGTGTTTGGAAAGAGCTTCATATTCTCCAGTGTTCTCAGGAAAGCTGAGTGGGGTTCCTGAGTTTGGGAGGGTGGACTGTAGCAGGCCACAAACTGAAAGGCAGTTTTGCCCACTGTTAGTTACACATGGATGGTCTCCGATGCTTCGTGCAGTGCCACTAACCTGGAGGTGTGGATATCTTTGATGAATATGGATACTCCCCCTCCTTTTGTGGTTCAGTCCGTGTTTTGGGGCCGAAAAGCATGGTATGAGGTATAACCTGGTAGTGCTGGGGTGCTCTCGGGAGCCTTGAACCAGGTTTCTGTTACTGCACAGATATCGATATTCTCCATACTGAGGAGAGCCTTGAGTGTGTGAATCTTGAGGTTTAGACTTCTGGCATTGAGCAGCATTACCCTTAGTTTTTTTTTCCTTGTGTTGTCTATGGAGGTGGGTTTGTCTTTTGAGCCTTGCCTAAAAAAGGTACTATGGGGGTGGCAAGAGCCTTAGCCAGTATTCGAAAGCCCAGGGGTGACAGATGCAAGCCATCCCTAGCAAAGCAACGTGGCTTGTCAAGCATGTCATCCCAGGCTGACAGACACTGGATCCCCTTTGAATGACACCAATACTTTAGCCAATTGTTAAAATTGATCATTTTGTCTTTATACTGTGGCATCATTATTGCTAAGGGTAAGATGCTACTTAAGGTCAGGGTCATACCAGCCTGAGCTACATGATCAGAGAACTCCTCTATGTCTCTTTTCATGTAGTCCAGGGAGGTACATCTCAAGTCATTCACACCAGCATGGACAATGACGGAGTCATATTTGTACTTGCTTTGGCGTGACCTGAGTGCTTGTGTATGTGGCGGATCCTGGCACCTGAAAGCTTACAGTGACCTCCTCCTTGTTCAGCCTGGTGAGTGGGACATCAGAGTGTCTGACAATAGAGTCACCTATTACAAGTGTATTAGGTGTAGTGTTTAGCCTTAAGGGCTGTGACTGTGTGGCAAACTGACTTTGTGAACTATGTTGATACATGGGTATTGTTGTGGGGTAGCGGTTGCTTGGATGTCTGCTTTGGAGGTCTCTGCTGCTTGGGCAGATTTTTATTTAGAGCCTCCGAGTATGTTTTTGTGTGTTTATGTGTTTGGTTTGCTGTTGCGATAGGTCTATGTGAGACTGGATTTGTGGTGTGTGTGGTTACCTTCTCCTCCTGACTGACTACATCAGTACTGGGTTGAGAGAGCTCAGCCTCCAGTTTGGCTATATAGTTGCATCTCCCACATATATTTCAGCTTGTTGGGAGGAGGAGAGGGTGGTCTGTGTACATAAGGCAGTTGTAACATTGCCTCAAGATTCCCAGTTTCACCAGCTGAACTGGAGAGTAAACCCGAAACTGACTTTTGGACATGTCAGAATAGTATAAGGAACTACTTTTTGACTGATCAAAAAGGACCAATAGGAAGCCAAGTACTTAAAGGGAGTATAAGAGGGTATAGTGCTTTAGTTTATTAGTGCTTACTTATAAGATTACTTATAAGAGCAAGTGCAGGGCTTTAGAATGAAAATAGAGTGCTTACTTTGAGATTTAGAACAGTTCTAAGAAAAAGTGAACAGCAGACTTTGTGGAGCAGGGAATAGTTTAAACCCGTTTAAGCGGCACTGCCTGATGCTGCGCTATGCTCAAAATCGCGCAAAACCATGCAAATGCGGGTTTTAAAGCAGGAAAACTGAAAGAGATAGGAATTGACCCAAAACAGCCAATAAGCTACTAGTTTCAGGGCTGAGACCACTCCACAAGGGACATATAGGCTGGTGAAAGCTCCCCACTCTCACTGGTGAACAGAGAAGCTTCCTCCTATCCAAGTAAGGATATGGGCAACACAGGAAACTATACCACAGTCCGGAATTCAGCAAATCCTGAAATCTGGGCTAATCTAGTTCAACAAAGGCGGGAAAAGAGAATATTTTTTTTTGTTTTTTTTTTGTTTTTTTCAGGAAACAGCAGAAAAATACACACAAAACACTGTAAATGCTATAAACAGGCTAGCGTACTTTAGTGTGTAGCCTACAACAGTTATAAAATACAAAAATGACTTAAATTGATATAAAACAAGTGCAAAAACTGTAAAAAGCAGAAGGCAAATGCAATTTAATCTTTTTAAAGCACACACTGATCAGTTAGAAATTCGCTTTTTAGGTGGGAAAAGGCAGTCGGAGCAAAAAACAGAAAAAAAAATACTTAAATCTGGAAAAGTCTCTCTTGGGTCTCTCTCTTGCCTGTATCACTCTGCAGGACACCACGAGGAGCTGTGCGGAGTTGTATACTGGTGCAAAACTGTGCAAATGCGGGTTTTAAAGCAGGGAAACTGAAAGAGATAGGAATTGACCCAAAATGGCCAATAAGCTACTAGTTTCAGGGCTGAGACCTCTCCTCCAGGGACAGATAGGCTGCTCAAAGCTCCCCACTCTCACTGGTGAACAGAGAAGCTTCCTCCTATCCATGTAAGGATATGGGCAACACAGGAAACTATACCACAGTCCGGAATTCAGCAAAACCTGAAATCTGGACTAATCTAGTTCAGCAAAGGCGGGAAAAGAGAATATTTTTTTTTTCAGGAAACAGCAGAAAAACACACAGCAAACACTGTAAATGCTATAAACAGGCTAGCACACTTTAGTGTGTAGCCTACAACAGTTATACAATACAAAACAACTTAAATTGATATAAAACAACTGCAAAAACTGTAAAAAGCAGAAGGCAAATGCAATTTAAACTTTTTAAAGCACAGATCAGTTAGAAATTCGCTTTTTAGGTGGGAAAAGGCAGTCGGAGCAAACAAACAGAGAAAAAATACTTAAATCTGGAAAAGTCTCTCTTGGATCTCTCTGTTGCCTGTATCACTCTGCAGGACACCATGAGGAGCTGTGCGGAGTTGTATACTGGCACAAAACCGTGCAAATGCAGGTTTTAAAGCAGGAAAACTGAGAGAGATAGGAATTGACCCAAAACGGCCAATAAGCTACTAGTTTCAGGGCTGAGACCACTCCTCCAGGGACAGATAGGCTGCTCAAAGCTCCCCACTCTCACTGGTGAACAGAGAAGCTTCCTCCTATCCAAGTAAAGGATATGGGCAACACAGGAAACTATACCACAGTCCAGAATTCAGCAAAACTTGAAATCTGGACTAATCTAGTTCAGCAAAGGGAGGAAAAGAGATTTTTTTTTTTCAGGAAACAGCAGCTTTGCCCACAGAGCAGCAGGGAACCTGGGAGTGTTCCACTGACTGGTGTTCAGAGAAAAAAAGTAGTTTCTAGGGGTTTGCATGTACAGAAGACACTGATAACCCTGTTGTACAGTGCGCAGCTATGAGCAAACACAAAGCTTATACTCGGGTGAAATTAAACAGTTTTAAACTAGTCTGCCAATTGGAAATCACAATGATCCTTCCTCCAGCAATCCCCAGCTCAGACAAGGCTATATCCATACTCTTCTCCTACAAAGGTGCAGAAGAGCCCTTCCTAATGTAATATGGTTAGATTCGAGTTCAAGTGCATGAAAAACAGGCTAGATTCAGCAAGTCTGGATCTAGTCTGTACTAATTAAGCAATATTTCAGTGCAAAAGAAGTGCAGGTAGTTTGCTGGCACAAACAGTAAAAACAGTCAAAAAGGTACAGATTAATGCAGTAAAACAGAAAAACAGATGAAACGTGCAGATCAAACTCAAAATAAGCATAATTCTTTGTTCTTAGCTTTGGATGGCTTGGTTTCAAGCAGAAACACTCTGGACCTCTGGCAAAAGATGCCAAATGCAGAGCATTTCTGGTTAATTCAGCCAATAAGTACTCAAATGCAAGGCTTATATACAGTCAAAATTAAGGAATTTTAAACTAGTCTGCCAATAGAAAATCCCACAATGAACCTTCCACCAGCAATTCCCAGCTCAGACAAGGCTATATCCACACTTTTCTGGCACAAGGGTGCAGGGGAGCCCTTCTTAATGTAAGATGGCTGGATTTGAGTTCATGTGTATGAAGAACAGGGTAGATTCAGCAAGTCTGGGCCAAGTCTATGCTAACTAAGCAGTATTTCAGTACAAAACATGCGCAGGTAATAATCAGGCACAAACAGTCAAAAGTCAGAAATTAATGCAATAAAACAGTAAAAAGACAGATGAAAAAGTGCAGATCAAACTCAAAGTAAGCATAATTTCTTGTTCTTAACTTTGGATGGCTTGACGTCAAGCAGTAACACTCTGGACCTCTGGCAAAGGACACCAAATGCAGAACAGCTCCGGTTAATTAAGCTAAAAACCACACAAACGTCAGACTTGGATACAGGTGAAATTAAACATTTTTAAACGTCTTCCTCTGAGTAATGGGAACCCTGCAGTGGGTGTACTCTTCTCTTTTCTCACATTGCCTGCATGTTCAAGTCTGCCCTTTTAGTCTTCAAAAGAGCATGAAAGACTCAACCAGCTCGATCAGGGAGTCAGTAGAAGCTCTTAAATGGTAGACCTGTACCTAAGCAAGCTAGGTGGTACCAGTTTGTTCTTCAGTGTTTTGTGCCTCATAATTTTGGGAATACCCACTCTAGTAGCCACAGGTTGCAAGTGGGGGGATCCTAATACGAACCTCAAAATCTGAAGTGCCTATGGTCTCAGAAGGCATGTTGGGTACTTCAGTCCAGGATAACATGAGAAAAGCATGTCACATGGGCACCTGATAGTGGCCATGCAAGAGGCAAAAGCAGAAAATGATTCTGTGGGTGGGGCTGTGAAAGACCCTCTCTTGAACACAGGGCTGTAAGACTCAGGGAAACCCAAGTCATCCAAGATATCCCCAGTCTCCTGAGCATTCTCTCTTACTGAGGCTTGCTAAAGGTTTAGAAGATGCCACAGAGGAGCAGGGTTTGATTCTCATCTTTGAAGTGTAAATCAGTTATGCTTAAAATGTCCCACAAGGGCATGTAGCCTAGTACTTACCTATGAACGAACAGAAAAAATGATGTCTAAAAATAGAAAGCCCTCAGGATGAAATAAGCACAGTATGTACAACAGTCCACATCATGCTCTGGACCAAGACAAAGTAAACTCCTATTAAGAAGATCCTTTTGGTTTCCAGACATGAAGCAGTTATTTTCTTTCAAAAAATGCTTTTCAGAACTAGAATCATAATTAAATCATGTACCAAATAATTTAACAGATTATAAAATAACAGTCTCTCCTCTCTGGGGTACTTAACAGGCTGTTGGAAGTAGGCCAGCAAACAAACTTGTATGCTATTGAACACACACTACACATCAAAAAAAAAAAATCTGAATGCAGCTCACATGACACAGCCTTTATTCCACTGAGGGATGCAACAGTGAGCACTACAACGGACATCATTAGTTACTTTCCTTTTACTACTTTTATATTTCTCCAATTCCATATATGACAATTTCTAACCTTTGATCTCTAGCAGTGAAAACCTTCTTTCTGATTGCCAACTATCCAACAGATTTGGAGAAACTCCTATCCCTTCCCAGGAATAATACGGAATTGTAGTTACCATATATGAAAATGCATCCTTTCCAATTCTTAAACTTTGTCTGGGGTATATAATGTGCTTTACTGATTTTTTTTATGCAGAAATCAAGAAATATCTGTTCATAGTACCTGTCTAAGGATGTTCTGCTTCAAATGTTTTTTATAAGCCAAAATATGAGGTGCAAAAATGTTTCTAAATGCTAAAGAATGACATCAAAGTCAAGGATGTAGTTATGGCATAAACATTACATCTGCAGTCTTAAGAATACTCACTTTAGGATCATTTTTACCTTATGATAATAAGCTAAGCATCATACCTCTCAACTGCACAGATTTTCGCAGAATGTCCAGATTTTTGCCTCATGTTTTTGGTCTGTTTTTCATAAAATTGTGGTTTTCTTGCATATTGATGGCAAATCATTAAAGACTGAAGTTAGTAAATAATGGCAAACATTTGTGTTTCAGATTTCATACCCTTTAGGAAATTAATGCTAATGCAAAATTTGTTATTCTATCAACTAAATTTGTAAGAGCAATATTTAAAAATTGTCCCTATTTTTGGGGCATTTGTTCCACTTTTATTTATGGCTTTGTCCAGATTTCTTGTTCTAAGAGGTTGAGATGTATGCTAAGCACACCTTAGTCATACAGTGGACAATCTCAGGTTACATCGTCCATGAATATTTAATTCAATTGTTGTTGTATCTTTCGGCTTTTCCCGGTTAGGGGTCGCCACAGTGGGACTACGGTCCGCTAATGATTGGCAGTAGACTTTTACGTGCCGAGTTACCAGCTCTGACGCACAACCTTCAACTAAGGTACGCCCATTCATGTACGTCTCCACACAGAAGACGCTTTAGCTGAGAATCGAACAGGACAACGTCTTACTGTGAGGAGACAATGCTACCGCAGCACCCTAAATAATTGTAGACATAGTTTACAATCTCTGGCAAAAATTTTGTTTTGCACACCTAAAATGCTGATCACCCCCCCCCCAAAAAAAATGCATATAGAGAACATTACCATTTAGCATCCTGAGACCATCTCCTGACGTAGCCTGCTTGAGAGCCTGTTCCACTTGTTCCCGCCTCTTTGACTCAAATTCTAGAGCTTCCTGTAATTTCCTCTTTGCTTTCTTCTCTTTTTTCAAACGCTTTTGAATTGTGGCTGTAAATAAGGAACAAACAGCATACTTACAAACACAAACACTGAATGCACAAAGTTAACTTCATAAAAATTCTAATGTGCCACTCATTTTTGGTGCTTTGTTTTGCACGTTACATCTATAAATGAATCTATACATGTAACAATGCATTGGAGTTTATGAAACAAAATGAACTACATCACATTGTTTTGCAAATTAAACTTGCTAGGGTGAGGCAACTAAAGTTCCCAGCAACTGATGATTGTTCCCCTTTATGAAGAAGCATGCAACAACAGCCCTTTTCAATACCTTCATTGTGGCTATGCTTAATCAGTTTTAGAATGAGACTGGATGTATTTGGTGCTGTTGTTTAAGCAACCAGGTGTAATGTCATAGCCCATAAAGATGGTATTTTTAGCTTGAGAGAGTGTAGTTAGGACATGTTCGATAGTGATGTGTTGGGAGGAAGTGACTCAGGAGTTTGTGGAACATTTAGTGACAGGTTTCTGGTGTGAAGCTGGTGCTAAAATTGCCTGCATGTATATTAGCATTACCTTAAAGTCTATATTGGGTAATACCTTTATGAACTAATTCAGTGCATTACTAAGTCTCATTTCTTAACTGTCTGCTGTAGTTACAGAAGGATTTATGATTACCTTTGGCTTTGGATTCTAATTTTAATTAATGCTCCACTTTGATCTTCTTTAAGATAATGTCCAGACTTTTACTGATCTTTTTGACATAAGTCTTTAATGTGGATAGATTTGATTTATCAGATACCTTAATTAGCTTTATTCTTTTATTACATAGTTTATTATGCTTTGGCATTCCACAAGGCAATATATTGTTTTTGTTTTGAGAAGGGCCAAATGGCTTATGCTGTTTGTTAGATGGGAGTAAAATTCATTGGCATTAGTGGCAGCTGTGGCTACAAGGGGACTAATAATTTTGCAGTTGATTTGTCAGAGCTTATTTTGTTCTATTAATAGGTTTGTCTTTTTAAAAGCTTAGAATTTAGAGTTGTTTCTTGTGGTAGGTTTAGATGTCCTAAAGGAGAAAGACTACAGATATGTGATTGAATTTGGCCAGAAATGTGGATATTAACAGAGTAGTTGAAGTAGATATAATACTGGGGAGGATGAGATTAGTAAGATTTTAACTCCGCATGGGATGGTTACTTATTTGTATGACAGAGAGTTAGCATTTGATAAGTCTAGGAACCTTTGGCTGTACCCAACATCTGTGGTATCTGGTGCTCCAGTTAATCAATAGATAGTTGGAATCACCCACCAAAAAGCTACTTTTATATATGAGTATCTCAGTAAGCATATTTAGAACCCTTTCATGGTCCTATAGGGACATGATGGAAAGTGATTTACAGCAGGCTATGAATCAATAATTTGTCTTGGTTAGAGTAATTCACCAATTTCTTTTTTAGTGTGTTGCAGGCAATCATCTGCAGATAATTGGGTCTCTGACAATACCAGTACTTTCTTGTATTTTCCAACAGGTGTGAATATGTGATAAGTATTGAAAGGTGGTAAAGAATGAACTCTTTACACTGAAACCAAATGTGTGACATAATGTAAGTATGGATGTGTTCAACTTGTGGGAGAGCTTGAGGATCTGGCAATTTACTGTTAAGACTTCTGACACTGAGCAGAGCAATATTGTTGTGGTCATGAGTAGAATTTACTGCAATCCTTTTTGTTACTTTTGAATGTCCAGAAGGCATATTTTGTCAATAAATGATGCATGGGGAGCAGCAAATATTTTGACCATTATGCAGAAATTATGGAATAAAAGTTGCAGGCCATCCTTAGTAAAGTAAGTTGGGCTATTCATCATCTCATGTCAAGCGGACACACAGTGGATTCTGCTAGACTGGCACCAGCTCCTCAGCCAATTGTTAATGTCAGGTTATCATCTCCTTTACATCTGGATGTCAGTCCAAGTGAGGGTAGGATTCCACTGTGTGAACCACAGCAAAATGGCATGCACAGCAAGCTGCAATATGTCTCTGTGCATGGAGGGTGTTATCAAACCCCATTTCTGATACTCACATTTTCCAGCAGTTACTGGACCAAACAAATATCTGCTGTGCTAACAATTACTTTCCCACAACATTAAATTCACAGTAGACTTTCCTTGGTTAACTTCCACCATCACCACTACATACCACATAGCTAACATTTCACTTAAAATTGACAGTCATCGGTGACTTTTGTACCTGTGTTGATAACAAATTCTGATTTAACCACCACATCTCTGTCATGGTTAGAAAGCTCTGTACTAAAAATCATGACCTGGAGTGTATACAAGACTATCTCTATCCCCACCCTTAGTCTTGTATATGCCCCAGTGGGTGATTCTATCCATATCCCTATACTTAGTCCTGTATACATCCCTAAGGGGTGATTCTATCCCTAACCCAACCCATAGTCTTGTATTAGTCGTGTATACACTCTTAAGGGGTGATTTTATTCCTATCCATACAATTAGGTTTGTTTACGCCCCAACTGGTGATTCTATTCCTTTCCCTGCACTTAGTTTTGTTTACACGCCAATTGGTGATTCTAATCTTATTCCTATACTTAGTCTTGTATATGCCCCTTAGGGGTGATTCCTGTTTAGCTTTCAGTGCTAAGAAGAACCTCACTGTCTCTGAACTCACCTAAAAAAAAAAACAGTGGTAAAGCAATCAACAACTCCAGATCTAAACATATACTGTCACATTAACAATGCCACTTGGTATGACACATATCTAACATATCATATTCTACATTTATGAAAGAATCTCCCCTTACACATTCAGCTTGGTAATCATTAAAACCAGTTTGGGTGACTGGATGTATAATCACAAATGTTCACAATGGATATATGGGGATAATGTATTTCATGGAGGAGACTATCATTTTTCACCAATACTGGGTGATATGGCTTAGCTTTTCAGTAAGTTTGATAAGAACCTATGAGCTACAATGTCAAATAGCTTATCTAGCCTGTTGCTTATATTAATAAAAGAAGCAGATTTTAAGCACTGAGAGGAAAAAGCAAGGATCACTTAGTTTTGCCAGTGTTTTTTTGCAGAGAGATAAGTAATCAAAAGTAAGTGCTTATTGGGACATTGTTAGATTGTATCAGTTTTAAGGCAAGCTGTATATATAGACGACTACACTGCTAAAGTTTCTAAGAAACGGATGAGCATTTCTCTGTTTGTGTATTTTCAGGGTGTGATTTTTTTTTCTTCCTTTTATGGCATCTAGTATTATTATTATAGTTTGCAGTCAGTGCTTCCACATGGCTAAATTACTAAGAAATACTCCAATCATTTATGTATTTTTATACTGACTTTTAAATATCCATAGTCACTGTTTAAGTTAAATTGCCTGCAAATATGGTTCAGTGCTGAAGCTGACAATGGGCCAAAGCAAGGGCAGCCATTTGTCTCAGGTGTTAGAATGGGGAAGAGGTTTGGTGACCCATGTAGGGTCCAAGGGCACATAATTATTATGTACCCTGGACACCAAGCTTCTTTGTTACAGCTCAATTACATCCACCTAATTTATCTCTGTATGTATAATATTTTGTAATAATACACAACTGATACATTCTACATGTTGTTGTTGTGTCTTTCGGCTTTTCCCGGTTAGGGGTCGCCACAGCGGAACTCCGGTCTGCTAATGATTGGCAGTTGATTTTTACATGCTGAGTTGCCAGCCCTAATGCACAACTTTCAACGAAGGTACGCCCATTCAGGCATGTCTCCATGCAGAAAACGCTCTAGCTGAGAGTCGAACCGGTCAGCGTCTTACTGTGAGGCGACAATGCTACCGCAGCACCACCACTGCGGACCAACTGATACATTCTACATATTACTCAAAATAGTTTTCTTTAATTTACATACAGAAAGACCAATAAAGAGCATGCTAAGACCATACTCAATTTTAAAGAAAATAGAAGAATCCACATTTCTTTTAACTGTGGTCTACAAACTGACTTTGTCCCCTGTCCAGCAATAAAAGCATAATAATTTCTGAAATTGCGCAAACCTAATACAGAAAACTCCTCTGGGTCTCTGATTTTCAGTTGCTGTACTTATTTAATTTGTTCTGATTACTTTAATATATTATTTCCCTAGTCCTGAAATGTTTAACTTCACTTAATGGTTCTGAGCCACTTCAAAGTTCCTAAATAAGTTACAAAGAAGAATAACACATTTTATTTTGCTGTTTTGTTAGTATTTGTTGATTTGGGATAGAACACTGATCCTACTGGCCTATTTGCAGGCACAGCAGGGACACACAAAATTTTAATAAGACCAGAAACAGCAGACACAAATCCCAGTATAATGTAATCATTCTTAGACAGAATATTGAATTTTAAATAATTACGACTGCACACATGGTTATCTGTAACACAGTCAGATAGAACATACATATTTGAAATAATTATCCACTGTAGTGCACATGCTTGAAATCTGTTAAATGATTTAGTAAAACAGTTTTGTTAGTACAATAGACACGTTTCATATTCCACACTTCAGTGCTTTTGAGCACAGGAAACCATTACATGTAAATAATGAAACTCTCATGTAGTGCACTGTGGCTCATAGCAGTGCATATTTGGGTGATGGCATTGCTGCTTCATTTCAAACAGTATAAGCCTAACAGACATATTAGGTTCAACCATCC
Organism: Protopterus annectens; assembly: GCF_019279795.1. Lineage (NCBI taxonomy): Eukaryota > Metazoa > Chordata > Ceratodontiformes > Protopteridae > Protopterus > Protopterus annectens. The sequence goes on from NC_056749.1 coordinate 230,756,929, forward strand.
TTACAATAATATGTTCCAAGAATTATCTGGTCTGTTTTATGATTAATTTTCCAAGGTGAAATTTAACATAATTTTCACTACTGAGTCATACAAAAACCTACTTTATAATAATATTTTAAAGCTTGCATAAAGGAAATCAAACCACTGTACTAATTTTGATCACAAATTATAGCAGAAGTTAACATTTTAGGACTGATATTTCCCTTTGTGTTACTATTTTGTAAACGTTATTATATAGTTTGCAACTTACCTCTGCTTTGCAGTTCAGCAGTGAGTTGCCTTTCTAGACTTTCCCTCATTTCTCGCTCTCTGAAAAGCTCCATCTTCAGCTCCTTTTTTTCCTGTTGTATCTGTTTTTCTTGTACTCGTGTGTTGTCCACAGCTACTTTCAGCAGGCCCTGTTCATCCAAATGACTCTAATTTTAGTAATGTATTTGCCACCACATATTAGATATGCATTACTGCATCACTAAAGGCCAATGAAAATGCATTTCATCTTTCTGAAGGATAACTGAATCAATTAGCTACTGGACAAGAACAAAAGTGTGTGTTTTCCATGAGGCTTAATAAAGATCGGGAGCTACACAGTCTCAAATCAGCAGGGGAGCTGCTGCTTCTCTTCATGTAGGGCAGTAGAAGGGGGTATCGTACTGACGTAGAGCGAATGGTACCCTGCAGTTGTAGTACAGTTTGTTTATATAAGTATATATATCTATGTTAATGTACTTATCAAGCAAGAAGGTAATTGCCCCAAGTCAAAAGCAACTCATGGTAACTCTGTGTGATAGATCCTATAGGGTTTTCTTGGCATATTACTGAAGTAGATTGCTAGACCTTTCTTCCACATAGATTCTGCTGCTGCTGCCCAGTTGTTCCCAAGCCAGGTTTCAAACCCAGGTCTACCAGCTGGGGATTCTGCACCTTAACCTCTGTGCTAATGTTTTTATCATCCATTTCTAAATGGAGATGGTGATGTCGGTAGTGCTTTATTAAGTATCAAATATTTTTTTACTAAAACTGTAGCTGTGTCTCCAGATTGTGAGGTTAGTCTGTCCATGCATGCATATATTTAGAAGTCAGACAGACTTGCACACTGGTGAATGGCCTTTTATGAACTGTGCCCATGTCCACACAATTACCACTACTCCACATGTACGCATTTCATGAATTGTGTAGGGCCCTCATGCATGGATACTAATGTGTATCAATGCTATGCAGTTCCACACCACATTTAACAATGCTAACCGCAATGATCAATGATTGAGTCACTGCCAAAGTTTGGGGAACTGATCTGTCACATAGATAAAAAAAAACCCTTAAATATACAAAAACACAGATGCTTAGACCTGAAATAGGAAAGTGTGAGTGTGCATTTGTGTGTGTAAGACTGCAAACGCACACTCACACTTTCCTATTTCTCCCAGGGCATATTCAAGGTCTCTCATAGAGTTCTGTAAGTTAATTAAAACAGGAATAACACAGACTGTTTTATATTGCTTAAAACAAGTAACCAAATAATTTCTGAAGCCAGTTTGTCATCATAGGGACATGACCACAGACTGAAAGAATAGATAATCACGATAGACACAAGGAATTTATACAGATACTGATGCTCTGCAGTGTAATGTGTTAAAACACGAGGGCTATAAAACAATATTAGTCTCACATAAGTCTTCTACAAAGCAGAAACCACGGAAGCCTAGTTTTACCTCTTACATGTAATGCTGGCCATTTGCCAAGATTGTCTACACACTGTTTTATTGCTGATGGCATAGTGACGCCCTACAAGGGTCTTCATAGGTAGTCTCATTCACTTTCCCAAAGGTGCATTATGTTGCTTATCACTCAGGTAAACTGATTGTAATGTCCTCTGTTTCTTATCTTCTCCATCTGTCACTTTGGTTGACCAGAAGCCAAAAGTTATAACTAATCATTTCCAATACACATTTGTTGCATGTAATAAGTCATTCATTCATGTTATTTTTCATACTCTTTCATTTCGTAAATGAGAATCCTGCTTTCTTTTTTACATTTACCTGTTTTTGTCATCTTGCAATGCCTACTGTTAAAGCTTAAAGAGACGGTATGATGTAACAAAGAACTCAGCATCCAAGCAAATCATATATTAGCAGAAAAAATTACATTTGTAACACAAAAAAACAGAACAACCAAATGAAATAACAGGAACAGTGTTTAGTGTAATTTTGAAATGCATCATTTGGTAACACAAAAATAAATAAAAAGAAGCATTATTGATGTATGATTATTTACAAAAGTGATCTAACAACTCAATTCATAGGTTCATAGGTGTGCACCAGGCTAATGACCACAAGGGCCTTTTTAAGCCTAGCCATGCATCCCAAATCCTGGACAAGTTCTTGTACCTTTGATAAGTGTAAGCAGGGGCTTGGGAGGTGAAACATTTACAAGTTGGGGCCTGGAAGATGAACCATTAACAGACTGCCTGTGTCCATTAGAGACATATAGCCAAACCAGGAATGAATTTCCTGTTCCCCATCGAGTTATCCAAGTTACACTTGAATTGAGTTAGGGAGAAAGTCTGCTTCACATTGATAGGGAGCCTGTTCCAGAGAAGGGGCAGTATCTGGGATATATACCTCTCTCTCCAGCAGGTCCTATTTATATTTAAAGCAAGGTTTAAATCTTTAGAACAGATAATTTTCGTGCTGTTTGTTTTGTTGATATGCAGAAGGTCCATTAGAGTAGGGTCTGACAATGCCTCATATGCCAGTTATAGATCTCCTCTTAAAGGTCTGTAGGAGATAGAATACAGGAATAGGGCTTTCAGGCAATCTGCATAGGACATGTTACTTGCGCCCTGAATTCTTTTAGTAAGAAACCTCTGTGAATGTTCCAGTTGTCATATAGGTCTGGTTAGGTACATACCAAATGGGGCACTGTACTGAATGATAGGTCCGATGAATGCTGAATAGAGTGGAATAATGACTTATTTGGACCTAGATGCCATAGCTTTCCAAGAAAATAATGTCAACAAACTATGATCAGCTGATAAAAAGGTGTCAATGGCAACTGAACTATAGTAGCAAAAAAAGATACTATCTTGGTAAATTTAGAACCTGTGACAGGGGACTGGAATGCAAAACTGAGGGCACATGGGATGAAAATGAATATAGTCAGTGAAACTGAGTACCAATCAAACAGTAGTCATGGTTGCAAATGGGATAATCAAAAAAGCTGAAAACTGAGACAGCAGAGAACACAGTGGAACAGGTTGTCAGCTTCAAGAATCTGGGATTTATGAATGACGAGAAGGGAAGTCAGAATGAGGACGTCAAAACTAGCATTGGAGGTGCTGCAGCCAACTGGTACAAAGTGTCAGGGGTAGTGTAAGATAAAATTTTGCCAAAGAGGTTGAGGAGTAAGGTTTACAAAATAATGGCGTGACCTTGCATGGCAAAGAAGGTTGAGCAGCTATGGCAGCTTGAGGTGTTGAAGATGAATAGCTTGAGAGATGTACAAATTGCACATTGTGGAAAAGATGTATAAATGTGGTAAGCAGAACACAAGCCAAAGTGGCGTCAGTTGTAGAGAAGGTCACGAAAAACACATTACAGTGGTTTGAGGGTCACAAATGCAGGAAAGGACATTATGATGACTTGTTAAAAAAGATTTGGAAGAAACAGGAAGAAGGGAAGAAGCGCTGAGATTGTCTTGCCAGGAGATGCATGGATTATGTTAACAGTCTGGCATAACAGGCTAAGAAGGTAGGAGCATGTTTCTTAATTGTGAGATGTGACTACATTTGACACAACACCCACAACCCCATGTAGGAAATGAAAAATAAGTTGTTGAGGATTTGGAAGGCACTTGTATAGAACAGCAAATAAGCCAGGATAATTTAAAGTCACGACATTATTGCAGTAAAAGTCAACATGTATGAAAAGTACCTGTATATTAGTTAAAAGAGTTTCTACTGAAGACAGTCCATCTGCAAAAAGAAAAGGCGCTGGAAACCCAGGAGGTAAGGCTTGCCCTGCCAATGATAGTTTTTCTAAGACTGGTTTCACTGCTGGGACTGCAGACTGCATTTCATCTATAAAAAAAATCATGTACTTTAATAACATGTATTAATAGACCCACATGCAATTAATATACAATACATCATTATCCATGTTAGAAGCTTGGCTTTTACATCACTCACTTCTAAAAAAACTTAGGTAAACTTTAACTTGGCATTATGGGAAGAAGCAAAATTGTCTGCAAGATAATTCTTTGAAATAAATGCACTAAAATAACAAAAATAAGATTTAATTAAACTCTTTTTATTAAAAGAAAATGTCCCTGGCCATGGTGAGGAGCTGGTATCATGTGAAGCCATGTGCCGAATATGTAGTATAATCTTATTCATTTATATGTGGGTGAGCACATTGCGGGTGCTGCAAAAAGCACTACTGGCTGACATCAAAGATTGAAACAATACTAATTTCATGAACTTTAATCGTATTTTGATTTAGGAATGGGGTCCATTGCCATCATGGTATTAGAAACCCAAAAGACTTAGAGAAATTAAAAAAAAGAGGATGAATGACAGTTAAGTGAAAAAGTAATGAAACTCAACATTTTCAATAAATATTTTTAAATTAATAAGCACCTTCAAAAATCAACGGAAATGCACACACAAAATCAGTGCTGCTAGACACTAGCTTAATTCTATTTTGCAACATATGAAAAGAAGTCCTTCAACTGCTAATACATAGTGATAGAAATGTAGCACATTATGAAATCAGTGCACTGAAAAGGAAAATTTACATAAATGAATGATGCCTCAGATTTGGAATTCTATATAAATTAATAAAACATAACTTAAAATACTTAGTATTGTGATTGAAGCATTTCAGAACTGTATGAAGTGAATAGATTCAATAATTTCTATCGTACTCATAAATATGCAGCTGGCTTGTGGACCACACGTAATGAGATTCTTTGAAGAAAAACTTTTGGGGCCGGATCAGACATGGACAAGCATGCTGGGATCATGTTCATGTCCAAGACCTGGACTTCCAACTACTCTTTGTGGTTGTACTCCTTGTCGCTTTAAGACTCCACACTTCATATATCACTACCCATTTTGGAGGTTTGACTTTTGCCTTTGTTTCTCAGTCAGGTACTGCACGACACTCCTCCAACTTCACATATGTGATAATATTATAATGATATCCACAAAACCCCCATTGTAAGAGTCCTATAAAACAGGGTAAGTACAACAGAAGGAATGCTATTCTGACACAGGATAGATGACACATGCTATATGATATTGTAGGAGTTATTTGCAGAGAAGGGTGGTGTCCATTTCGCTGTATGGCACAGATGGAACACAACTCTTAAGTCTTGACTCATGTGCCAATACTCTGCAGCCAAGGTCAGGGGTGATTCATCAACATCTCATCCCCTCCGGACTTGGCTACAGAGCAAAGGAAATGTACATGTTATATTAATGAAGGGATGCAATGCTAGGTGTGTGGTCACTCATAAGTGATTGCTGATGACACTGTGTTAGAGTCAGGGTGGGATTTACTTCTTTTACAACTTTTTTGCAGACTGCTATGGGATGTGATGTTATAATTAACCATAAAATTTATTTTTTTTATTTTAAGGGTGATTTTATTGATCTGCTATCTTTTACTGATCAATAAATCAGACTTACGGGGACTAAACATTATAGGTTCATAGGTTCATACTAGGCTATCTGCCCTAGGGCATTTATAAGCCTAGCCAGAATGTGTTTGGCTTTCGCCACCCATTTTTAAATTTATTTTGCTATGCCCTTTTTCGAGGTTAGTATACTGTGCCTCTATCTAACAGTGACACAGAAGTGATACCCGGGGTAAACCAACGATCTCCCATCCACTCATCAAGATTCCTCTTGAAGAGAGTCAATGAGGGACTCTGCCTAACCTGGACTGGGATTTTATTCCAGAGTGAAGGGAGCCTCTGGGTTATGAATCTGTCCCTCCAGCATGTCCTATTTATTTCAGTGCTGAGGTTCAAGTCTCTCGAGCGCGTAGCTCGATGGGATTTGGATTTTCTGAGGTGCAGCATGTCCATTAATTCCGGGTTGGACATGGCTTTATACGTCAGGCACAGATCGCCTCTGAACAGGCGGTATGCCACTGAGTAGAGCTGGAGTTTCTTTAACCGGGCAGCATATGGCATCTGTTTGAGCCCTTTGATCCTCTTGGTGAGGTACTTTTGGGGTCTTTCCAGTTGCTGCAGGTGTCTGGTAAGGTACATCCCAAAAGGGGCACTGTACTCAATTATGCGCCTGATGAGGGTTGAGTAAAGAGGCACGATGACCTCCCCTGATCTAGATGTGAATCCCTTCATGATTAGGTGGGCTATATAAAATGTCTTTCTAACCACTTTGGCCACGTGGTTGTCAAATGAGAGATTGCTATCAACTTGGGTCCCCAGGTCCCTAATTACTTCTTCTGTACTTAATGGATTTCCACCTATGTGGTAATTTGTGGGCACTTTGTTTTTGCCAAAGGGGATGACTATACACTTTTTGGCATTTAGCTTGAGGCCATGGCACTGGCACCAGTTGTCTGTTTCTATGAGTCCCTTTTGGAGGATGCTTGTGTCGGCTGGAGAGTCGATTATGGCACCCAGTTTGCAGTCATCTGCGAACTTGGTCAGCCACAGTCCTTCCGTGTTGGCCTGTACCTCCGAGAAATGTATACCGAACAAGAGAGGTCCCAGGACTGAGCCTTGTGGGACACCACTTGTAACTGGTTTGGAGTCTGACATGGCTCCAGCAATTCTAACCATGTGGGTTCTGTCCTTGAGCCAGTTTGCAATCCATCTAGTGACATAGGGGTTTATATTTAAGCTGGTGAGCTTATCTATAATGCCCGAGTGGGGTATTGTATCGAAGGCTTTTGCGAGGTCCAGGTAGGCTGTGTGGACCACCTTCCCCTCGTCAATGGCCTTGGTGACTGTTTCAAAGAAATCAACCAGGTTTAAGAGGCAGGATCTGCCCTTAACAAAGCCGAACTGGGTAGGATCCAGTGTTTGTAGGTCCCCAATATCTTTATTTATGAGGTCCATGATGATCCTTTCCATAGCTTTGCAGACCAAGCTAGTCAGGCTTATGGGGCGATAGTTTCCAGGATCCGTTGAGGCACCACCTTTATGGAGAGCGACCACTGTTGCTGTACGCCACTCTTTGGGCACATATCCTGTAGTAAGGCTGAGATTGAACAGTAGTTTTATGTTTGGGTTTAGCTCTTCTTTGAGTTCATGTAGGACGCAGCCCGGGACACCATCTGGTCCCATTGATGCTGTTTTTTTTGCTTTGGAGAGGGCGGCTCTTACCTGAGCATGTGAGATGTCAGGGGGGCAGCACTCTGCTGGGATAGATATTTGCCCTTTTGGTGGGGAGAAGTTTGCGCTGAACCTGTCAGCTAGGATGTTGGCAATGTCTGTGGGTTCGGTGTATTTTTTGTCATTTTGGACCAATTCTGAGCATATCTGGGAATTACCACCCAGGTTCCTAACATAACTAAAGAAAGCCTTGTGATTATCCTTAGTGTCCTGTGCAATTTTTCTCTCGAAACTGGCCTTAGACAATTTTATGTGTGCCTGTAGTTTTTTGCTAATACTGATCAGTGATGCCTTCCCTTTTTGGGATTATCATTTAGTACCTTCCTCCTTCTATTGTATAGTTTGTTTATGGCTGGGGTCCACCAGACAGGACGTCTGCCTTTGGAGGATTGGGTCTTGGTTTTATTTGGGATCGCATGATCCATGCATTCCTGAAGGTGTTCATAGAATGCGTTTATAAAGGATTCTGCGGTCTGGGCCATATTTTCCACAGGCCTGGGGGCTTTGAAGGATTCCACCTCGGTTTTGAGGAGTGTGAAATTTGCTTTAGAGAAGTTTTTCACTGTGGTTTTCTGGGCAGGGGGCGGGGTCGGGATGTGAATATCCAGTGAGATTAGTTTATGGTCTGATCTTACCAGTGAGGGATACACTTCTGGTCTGGAGCATAGAGTCCCCATGTTGGTGATGATCAGGTCCAGTATGTTTTCCCCTCTTGTGGGAGTGGTAACAAGTTGTTCCATAGCATTTGAGTTTATAAATTCTAGGAACCTTTGGGCTAGGGTGTTGGAGCTAGAGTAATGCTCCCAGTCTGTTTGGGTAGTTGAAGTCGCCCAATATAATGGTGTTTGGAGAGACCTTCATATTTTCCAGTGTTCTCAGGAAGGCCGAGTGGGGTTCCTGGGTTTGGGAGGGTGGTCTGTAGCAGGCTATAAACTGGAAGGCAGTTTTACCCATTATAGCTACTACTCCTGCAGCTGTATGTTAGCTTGTGTGTTTCTGGTTCTTATACACATTGTATTCTATCATTTACATGTTTGTGAATCATGAGGTAACGAGAAATGACATTTACATACCTACTCCATACCTGGATTCTATCAGGCATGCAGTTGCAACTACTGCCAGCCATTTGTATTCCTTTATGATTTGTGCAGGGCTCTGATAATCCCACTTACTGCTCTGATCATAGCCTAGATTCTTTACCTTTCACATGGGCCACAATCCTGCTGTACTTTTGGGAATTCAGGTTTACTCATTTCTTTGCTATATAAAACAACATAACATATGTTGTTCCTCAGAGACAAGTCAGCACTTTTGTCAAAGTCCAGTCCAATAAAGAGAGACAGCTTAACAATATGGGTGGAGAAGTGCATGAGTGATCAAGTTATTTTAGCTAAAAAAAAAAGACTTTCACAAAAGCATTTAACTCACTGTAGATGCCCATACATGTATACATAGAAGATGGCAAGAAACATAGAGGGAGTCTCAGATAAAAATAAAAATGTACAATTACATTCTGCAGCGAGTCTTAAACTAAACAAAAGTTCAGCATACTCCAAATCTGTACGAAGAACACAATGATTGGAAGCAAAAGTAGCAATAAAAATACATTTAGGAGGGGGGGGAGTGCACTGTATGGAAGAGAAGCTTTAGCATTCACATCAGTATAGGACCTCGGTCCTACTATGGAACCTTGAAAGTCAAAACACTGAGGAACCGAACCACAGAAGGATGAAAAATGATGCTGCAAGTGTTTGTTTACAGTGGAGGCAAGCCCTCTGCACCCCTTGATGTAGCAAACTCCCAAACTTGTATATTAACTCCATGTTCTCACCAACTGAAAGGAGGAAGAAATCTTCTGAAACAAAGCCACTACTGTGAGTACATACTTACAAGCTGCACCAGCAGCACGTTCATATTGAATACAGCAATACTCATTATGACTTTGTGACACTGTCAACTAACACTCAAGGAACTTCTTACCATCCACATGTGCATTTATCTACAAGCTCTCATCAGACAATTTTGGGGTAGAGCAAATAGAATTATACTGACCATATAGTTTTATATAGGATCGTTAATATAACAGACTCATATGATGTGGCATAAGATTCCTCCTTTACCAAAACTAAACCCGGTAATGTCGCAGGTGGCATAAGATTTCTCCTTTACCAAAACTAAACCCAGTAATGTCGCAGGTGGCATAAGATTCCTCCTTTACCAAAACTAAACCCAGTAATGTTGCAGGTGGCATTTTGCACCTCTAACTCTGTCTCAAGAAAATGGAACTCGGAGTCAATTTCTCGGACACAAATTGAAATCCCAATAACTTTAAAATCCAAACTAAATGGGTATCCTAAACAAACCTGACTCTGCTCTTCTGTTGCCCCTAGGTAAGAGCCCCTACCTATCTGTCTGGTCATACCGTTTAAGCTTTTCCTATCATTCTCCCCTCTGCACACATTGTTCTGATTGTACTTTTCTTTCATTTCTTCAGTTTGCCAACTTTGATATTCACTTTGTATCTAATACACATAAATACTGTATTTTTGTCAGTTACTTTGTATATAATGTTATGCATCTATTGTTTTTATAGTCTCAAGCCAACTCTGGTATTCATATTGTATATAATATATGTATACAGTGCAGTCTGTCATTCTTTCTTTACATAATGTCATGTGTCTCTTGTGTTTACCCCTAGGATGAAACCAAAATAGGCCCAAATGGATCGGTGCTCTACCCTGATTAAGAAATTCAAAATTAATTTTATCAGACTTAGCTTACTAAAAGTTGTATTTGCTGCTGAACTGTGTCGTCTTCTTCGTATGACCTTTGTCCTGTCAAAATGTTTGTATTGTTCTGCTAATTGAACTCTTTTCAGTGTATCGCCTATGAACTGTCAAATGTCTAATCCTTTTCATTACCAATCTGCACTGTTATCCGTGCTATTGTCTTGAAACGTTTCTCCACAGGCCTCCACTAAAAAGAGGTTTCATGTCTAGTTAGATTTTCCCGGTCAAGAAATGACATAAATATAAATAAATAAATATATGCAGAAGAGCAGGACAGGATAGAAAACATATTTTTTTTGTATCTATTTGTGCTTTAAATGTCATGCTGTTAATTGTTACCTTTTGATGTTTTATGAAATAATCAGGACACACTTAGGTACTCTGCTGGTCAGTCTCTCTTTGTTTTTCCATTTTATCATACCGAGTAGGGAATTTTAAGCAAAAGATACATTTAATTCAGGCTATCCTACTGCACATCTAACTGCCTCACTCAGCTGAAAACATTAGTCTCTGCAATGCTCTGAATCAGAAATGGGTATTATGCATAACTGACCAATAACCTGAGAGCATTTACCAGATTGGTCACTGCAAGAACTGAGGAAGGAGCAGCATTTTTTTCCACCTCAAGTACTCTGAAGGGAAGGGTTGAACTTGTGTCTTTGTTTTTGCATTTCCCAGTTATTGTGACAACTGTGATTACAAGATACATTGTCATTATATATCTGGTTTCATTAAGTAGGCATAGAGATGACTGACTTTGCATGTAGTGATGTACATGACAATGGCCGGTCCACTCAGGACACTCACATAATCCCCTTGATACGAGACAGGGTCTGTGATGCTACTGGTGGCTCTGCTCTGTGTTTCCTCATCCCCTTCCTAAGGTAACAATTTGAAATGTCAGGACCCACTTGACAGAGTCCCAAAACATGGAGACTGACTGGTCGAAAAAATGGACTTACATATATGAAGTTCAGATTGCCATTTCCCATAACATTCCCTCTTCTTTGAATTATAATAATCTCACAGTTTTGTTGTGTAAGTTCAGGGGCTTGTCACCCTGTAAAAAAGAAGTTTAAAGGAGAACAATGTTCAAGACTTGCTCTTCTCCTGGATTCTAGATCTTTTTTTTGTTTGTTTTTTTTTTTTTTTTTTTTTTTTGGAGGAGGGGGGTGGGCTTTCTTCATTAGGCTTTATGAGTGCCAGCATTTTAATAGGGAGCACCTTCCTAACCTGCTGATGACAGCTCCAGTCACAATTCATGTGGATATTATAAGTTATACTATGGTCAGAAGAATAGGAGCTGAAAGCAGTGATCTCAGAGTGGGCATGTATACGTTATGGGGGTGGGGTCTTGCAGGGGCATTCCCCACTACAAAACAGAAATTTAAAGGAGAACAGCAGTGTTCAAGATTCACTCTTCTCCTGTATTTTTGATCTTTTTTTTTTTTGCTGTCCTCACTAGGCTTCATGAGTGGTGACACTTAAGTAGGGAGCCCCTTAAACTGTTGACAACCCAGGTAGTCTCAGTTCATGCAGTTTGTATGCGTCATAATATAGTTACAAGAACAGCAGCAAAAAGCAGTTGTCTCGGAGTTGGTATATACAGGTTTGAGGGTTGGGGGGGGGGGACTTGCCCCCTGCAACAAAGAAGTTTAAAGGAAAAGAGCAACGTTCAAGATTTCATCTATTCCTGGATTCTCAATTGTTTTCTTTAGACATTATTTACTATTTATTTTACATTTATTGACCGGGATAGTCCTACTGGATACATGTCCATTTTCAGTGGAGGCCCAGGGAGAAAAGCTCCGATTACACAGATAAAAAACATACATACATGCCAAGCATATTACAAACTCTGTAAGGTGTGGCTCTCAAGAGGGATTCACAATTTTAATAGTGTGTAATAGAATATAAAACAAGTGGATTACAGCAACAAGCATTACTTACAAAGTAATGTACAGACCAAGAAGGTCACAACAATCATTTGTGGGCAAGAAATGTATATAGTACTGTTAAGTTAGGGAATAGTTATGGAGATTAATCAGGGTTGGTACATGGACAGAGCCAGTGCATTTTAAAATATTGTTTGAGGCCTTTTTTGAAGAGACTAACAGAGTGCTGAAATTTTATTAGGTACCCCTTCCTAACCAGTTGACTACTGAAAATGAGAAGTAGTCTGAGGTAATTGTGTTAAAGGGGAAACTGAAAGAGAGAATCATAGAAAGAGCCTTTGTCATCTGCAGTACGCTGGAAAAATTACCTTCTCCTACCACACTTTCAAAATAAGGTAACAAATACTGCATACCTGAAGCTGCTAATAAGAAATATTTGCTAGTTCTTCAAGCAGTATAAACCTGATCTGAGAGAGAGTAATACTTTTAGGAAAAAGCAAGAGTGCTGTGAACCTGTTTTTAAACTTTATCCATATATTACGAGTCTGTGCTGTCTCATGTTTTACAATAGGAAGACTGTTATTTTTCTTCAGAAGATGCCTTGTCTTAAGCTGTCTTACACCTTCAAACTGAGATTTATAATGCATTGCAGTGGGATATTAAAAATCTCATTCTTTTTCAAAATCTCACTCTCTCTGATTTTTTTCTTGACAGTTCTGGATATTGACCTAGGGGAACATTACCTCCAATCCTGTCATTTGCAGTGTCATTCATCTCCGAGATAGATGGTTAGTACAGAGGACAATTTGGAAGCACTGGCATTAGAACGTCTCGAGCTACAGCCCTCTCTTCAAATATATGGACCAAAGTAATCATCACCAAATGAAACTTCTCTAATAGCAGTTAGCAGAAACACCTAAGCACACACAAACACAACTAAGAACATAAATAGGCATTTCCATGGCTTTAACCCTACAATTTCAAATTTCAGTAGCTATAATTTCAAAGCACTGACATTAATAAAACACATTCTATAATTCTGTTAAATCTTGTTTGCGTTCAGGGTTTTGAGTCTCTGATCTATATGCTGCTTATGTAAAGAAAGATGTCTACAGTGCATTATCTGCTGACCATTGCAGACTTATCATACACTTTGGAAGTTTAATATTTCCGCATGTCCTGTACCAGTGAGGTAAATTGCAACAAATACTGCAATTTCAAAACTTATTCTCAGTAATACAACATTTAACCCTTGTGTATCCATCTATCTGCTATCATGGTAACTTCATAGGGAAGGAACAGGGGCTCAGACAGAAATAGGTCTAACCCAACCCCACAATTATCAATGAAGTATAATCCAAATCTGATAAAATGGGCATAAATCAGTCCTTAGACTGAACCTGTATCTAGTAGTGACTGCCTCTGTTTCCACACAGCGTTGTCAAATATGGGTAAGGAAGCACATTGCTTAGCAGTTTGAGGCCTGCCTTTCTATTACAGATTTTACTGGCATGAGAGTGATATTTTTATGGGTTGGCTCAAAGTCCTGGGCATCAAATAAAGCAGTGGACACCTAATGACGTTCCCCACTCCCAGTAGTACATGACTGATGGGAATTAATTGTTATTGTGTGTAGAGTTATTTAGGATAAGCTGTGTTACAGTTCCTGGTACTCACTACAAAGGTGTGCTGCCACTGCTAATTCAAATTTCTACATATAAAAACATACACTAACAACTCCTTTCATTCCAGTATGTTTTACTAGAAATATGATTGTCTTGCACTAGTGCGTTTACATCAGTGTGTATTTAAAAATGTATTTTTCAACTCTGTATAAGTTTCTGATGTATGTTATTTGCCAGTGTCACTTTTATGTAAATTAAATTGTTCTAGTATATTTGAGTCATGTTTCAGTATGCATTCTAAGTGCATCTATATTTTAAATCACTACAGATGTGTTATGTTTGCTCCCATTTCTCCGGGGATTTGTCAGAATGCATTTCTTTGTTCAGGCCATCCAATTTTTTAAATATAAAGTAAACAGAAAACCATATATTGTAGCCTGTCACTGTCTACCCATGTTTGCACACCTACTGCATGAAGTAAGGCACTATTACAGCTCTGTACCATTCTTTCGAACCTGTTTTTTCAAGAACAGGAGACATAATTATCAAAAATAATCAAAGTTAGATGAGGATACTTAATGTAGTGGTACCATGCAGTGAAAAGGCTGACAGATAACAGGATTTGCATTAACATGCATTTTATAAAGACTTAAGAAGTTAACTGTAATGCATGTCACTCTTTCCTTACTGTAATCATAGCTGTTACCTTACAGATGAAAATATTAGGAGTGCAAAGAACTTAAGCCAGAATCAGGCCTGTATCAGAAAAACAGGGACACTGGAGAGGTATGATCTTCTCAACTGTGGTTTTGTCTCCAGTTTTCCTTTCACTAGCTATTGTATGATTAACTTCATTAAAAAAAATTCTAAACAAGAAGTAAAGTAAACGTGTTTGCACTACTTTTATAAATCATTACAGCCTTCAGGGTCAGGTATGAGATTTGATCACTTAGCAGTAGTTGTATTATAAGTCATGGTGCCATTCATTTTTCACTTTGAATGTTCCTCCTGAGCTTACTTTTAAGAGTTCTGTCTGTCATCTTTCATGAGACTTTATGCCATTTGTCTTATGGTAATATACAGGAAGTCCTATACTTTCTCCCCACAGGAGATTCTGGACTGTGCACACCAACTTCAAACAACTATATTATCATGAAAGCAATAAACTAAAATTTGGAGGTCAGTGTAGTTAGAAAACACTAGAATTGTTATTTTTCTTATTGTTTTAGGGGACTAACTCAACCAGAGAGAGAGAGAGAGAGAGAGGAATGTCCAGTTTTAAGGCAAGTAAAGATTTCACAGAACTTGTAACTAAAAAAAGAAAAACCTCCTTTATGACAGCAGCTCTAAAGTTACTGCAGACAAAGCAGAAATGAAATAAGGGTTAATGACACTATTACACTGTAGTAACTGCAAGGGAATAATGTTTAAATAACTTCTCCGAGATGTGGTATTGTTCAGTCTGTAGCTTCCTCTTTGAACTTAAGGAAGAGTTGCCAAATAAACAGGGTACTAGGCCACCTATGCAGATACCCATAACATCACCACTGTTACTCCATAGGGTACTACAAAAGAAGAGCATCTGAGCCACAGTAAGCTCTGGTGAGTATTTCAGCAGAGGTTTACCCCAGCACATGTACCTCTACACAGTTCTCATGATGCACTTGCACAGCTAAGTTCTCCTAACCATACATTACCAGTCAAGACTAAACAATGTAGTGAGAATTTTTTTTTTTGCAGAGGAGAATCATACATGATGGCTGGTTAAAGCCCAATTGGACAATTTTGATTTGTAATCCATTGTAGAGTATCATGGTCTGAAACTGATACTGTCTATGTACTGGGTAAGGAATTTGTATCTCTCTCTCTCTCTAGCCGAATAACATCTCTTGACATTGCTGAATTTTTCATTGATGTAATTGATAGAATACTCATCCCCATCTACAGGCTGAAACATGGCTGCTATTATGCCCGCCTCAGAGTTTTCTTTGTGCAGTAAAAACTGCCTGGAAATGTCTGCAGCCATTAGTACTGTTTCTGAATTCAGCATATAGGTTATTTGGCTAAACACTAGTGCTGCTTCAACTGTCCATTTTACCTTCAAGGTAGCCTTACTCTGGTCAGCCAAGTCAGCATAATTTTTATTGGTATTTTGACATGAATTGGAGATGTGGTGATCTCTTCTCATAAAAATACCTTGTCCAGGATTCCATCCTTCATCTGGTTCACCCCCTATAAACAGAAAATCACAAACATGATTGTCTACCACTAGAGGTACAGGTAGTGTCCCTTTCTTTTACTTAACTGCTGCCTTACTTTATTTACCCTCGAGTCCTATTATGTTGCCAACTGGCTATCTGCATTGTTGTAGCTCGGGATATTTAGGCCTGCTCAAGTTCCCCTTTTTCTTTGGTATGAGATTCACTACTCTGGCTAGATTGACTCTTCTGTTTCAGTTGCTGACTGTCCTGTGCATCATCATCCTCATGACCCATTCATGCTTTAAATGGGTCCCCATTTAGATGAGAGGGCAGTGTCCTGCCCCACTCAGCTTGAGTGCAATTTTCTGAACCCATCTATCTTGCTCTCAAATAAGCCTCAACACCTTGATTCATTTCAGATTGTTTCAGGTGTATAATAATTTTTGGAATTCAAAGAAGGGTGGATGATTGGTTAAGTACAATGGATACCTATTCTCTGTGGGTTCTATCCTGCCAGTCTCCACATTTATTTATTTTATTTTTTAACAGCTTGAGTTTTATGACAAAACGCAGTGTGAAATGCAAAAGATTTCTGTAAACATCCCTCTGAGTGGCACCTTTTTTATCTTGGAAACCTAGACTTTTTCTGTACTGGGACTTTTGTGGCAATATATATCCCACTGAACTTCACCCTGTAGCTTCCCACTGCTCTTTGAATTAGAGTATGTCTTGGTCAGTTATCAGTGTGTGTGTGTGTGTGTGTGTGTGTGTGTGTGTGTGTGTGTGTGTGTTTGTGTTTGTGTTTGTGTGTGTGTGTGTGTGCGCGCGTTAGGTTACTGGCTATAGCAGCTTTACCTAAAAGGGTTTGGGTGTAGGGTCCTCCTAAGCTTACAGCCGTGGAGACCATCAGGAAGTTGTGAGGAACAAGCAGTGTCCCACCATTAAGCAGATATACTGCTCTTTGAATTAGAGTATGTCTTGGTCAGTTATCAGTGTGTGTGTGTGTGTTAGGTTACTGGCTATAGCAGCTTTACCTAAAAGGGTTTGGGTGTAGGGTCGTCCTAAGCTTACAGCCATGGAGACCTTCAGGAAGTTGTGACTAATCATCCAGTGTGGGTGAGGAAAAACCAGTGTCCTCCTACTAAGAGATGTTAAGTATTCCTTTTGTCTTCAGGTGACTATATTACGTCATTTTTTTTTATTTGTTGCATTATGCTTACAAAGATATTGTGATCTAACTTAAGCAGTCACGCATCTTGAGCCCAGCAACCCTTCTCTATCAAGTTTATGACAGCACAGCTGCAATAAAAGCAGACTCTATAGATTTAGTAGTTTAAAGTTGGGTATTACCGCCATCTGTAGCCATGCTTTTATGCAACATTTGTGGCTATTGCTAACTAGTAAACATGTACAGCACTACTGCCTTTAACCATGTAGTATTTTGCTGCATATACTTATTGTAGAACATTTAAAACTACCACCTCAGATACTAACAACTTTTTCTTGGTGTCAGGTAACAAAACATACTTAAGTGAAACCTTAGCATTAACCCTTGTTGCATGCACTCTGACTTGGGGGGTTGCAGTTTCAGTTAATAGGTATTATACTATGAATAATTACATGGTCAGAAGACTTAGGGTTACTACAGAATAAAAATAAGTTGGTCAGGAATTCCCTTTTAAGTGCTGAATGCATCCATGTTTTCTAGAATTTTACTTATACAAAGCTGTAGCCATAATTTCATATCTGTACTAGATCAGCTATTTGTATTTTTCTGAATGTATAGATGTGATATTTAATGTAGATTCTGCATCAAGTGAAGCTCCCACCATAGACAGACTCTCCTGTTTTAGTTTCTGACTGACCTTTGCATCAGCATCCTCATGACTGATTTATACTTTAAATGGATCCCCATTTAGATAGGAGGACAGTGCCCTGGCCCATTTACAGTGCAATTTTCTCTACCCATCTAGTTTTCAAATGCTACCAAATAAGTCTCCACATCCTGATGTATGTCAGATTGCTTCAGGTTTATAATCATTTTTGGAATTCAAAGAAAGGTGGATGGTTGGTTTAGTATAGTGGATATCTGTTGTCTTAGGATGAGCAGGTGTTCATTAGTAAAGTACAGTTGTGTGCACTTACCATAAATGTAGATGTTCGAGTGTATTCACTGTTGCAGTCATCACATTTGGGTTATCCCTACCAGGGTAGCCCTCGGCTAGCCTGAATACCAGTGACTTAGAATTTCTGCGTCAGTTGCTGTCACTTGAGGACTGACGTCAGGTCGTCAGTGGTATAATGGAAGGCATCCGAAGCCATTACATCAGTTTTTCTTGCCCTAACCTGTCAGGAGCCCCCAAAGTAGGAGGCCAGGCTCTGGTCATAGAACATCACCAGTGCAAATTAAATACCAATATGTCCCCTTGTAAGGAAAGGAGAACAACAAGGAGAAAAATAAAAAAAGGAAGAAAAAGAGAAATGGGGATGGAGGCAGGGAAACCAGGACTGCAACAGTGAATACACTCGAACATCTACATGTATGGTAATGTACACAACTGTACTCTGTTATTCGTGTTTCACTGCTGCAGTCCTCACATTTGGGTAGATTCCCAAAGCTGAGGAAATGGGTGGAGGCATTCCAGGAAGCTTGGGGCTGGCTAGCATGCCCTGCAAGACTGCAGAGGCAAATCCTGCCCTGGATTTGGAGGAGAGGCAGGTGGTAATGCTTGGTAAAAGTATGAACAGATGTCCAGGTGGCAGCCTCCAGGATGTCCCTGGTGGGGACTCCTCAGAGGAAAGCTGCAGAAGTGGAGGCTGCTCTGGTGAAGTGTGTCCTGACCCCCTTGGGGGGAGGCTTGCCATGCTGTTTGCAGCAGAAATTGATGCAGTGTGCTATCCATTTGGAAATGGTTTGCTTGGAGATGGCTTCGCCTTCTGCCCCTGAAGCAAAGCTAACCAGCAATTGATCAGACTTTCTGAAGGGTTTAGTCCTGTCCAGATAGTATGTGAGCTGTCTGTGCACATCAAGGGAGTACAGAATCCTTTCCTCCTTGTTTTGGGAGTTAGAAAAAGGTGGGTAAATGGATGGATTGGTTGAGAGCCATACTGGACACCACCTTGGGCATGAAGGATGGATTAGTTATGAGGGATACCCTGTCTGCATGTAAGATGATGAAGGGTTCCACAGCCATGAGTGCTTGCAGCTCAGAGACTCCATTGGCTGAAGTGATGGGCAGGAGGAAGGCTGTCTTCCAGGAGGGAAATTTTAGCTCTGCAGAAGAAGCCAGTTTGAAAGGGGGGCAGGATGAGCTTTTCCAAGACAAAGTTAAGGTCTCAAGCTGGTGTTGGGGCCCTTCTGTGGGGCCTCAAGTTGCTAGCCTCTCTGAGGAACTGTTTAATTATTGGGTGTGAAAAAAGAGGCTGCTTAATGGGAAAATGGGCAGAAATAGCAGAGGCATGAAATTTTATAGAGGAGAAAGAGAGAACACTGTGTAGTAGGTCAGCTAAGTAATCCAGGATGAGAGGGATAGAGGGCTGTGACATATTGGCCCCCTTAGCCTGGATCCAATGCAGAACCTTTTCCATTTATCTGCATAAGATTTTATGGTGCTAGGGCATCTGGCCTCTTGGATAACATCCAGAACCTGTTTACTGAGGATGGCAGCTTGATCAGGGGTTAGGGTATAAGCCAAGCTGCCAAAATGAATGTCTGAAATTGGGTGTGCATGAATTCTCTTTCCCTCTGGGTTAGGAGGTTTGGAATCTGAGGAAGATTCCATGGAGGCAGTGGGGACAAGCTGCACAGCAAGGGGTACCATTGATGTCTGGGCCAGTCTGGAGCTATGAGAATGGTCCTTGGTTCTTCCTCCCTTATTTTGAGCAGTACCCTGGGAATGAGAGGTAGGGGAGGAAAGGCATAGACAGAGAGGTTTACCCAGGGGAAGGACAGGGCATCCACTTTCCAAGCCATGCAGTGATGCTCACTGGTGCAGAATTTGCTGAGCTGATGATTGGTGTGGGAGGCAAAGAGGTTGACCTCCAGGGTTCCCCATTTCTGAGTTGTTAGGAAGAAGGTGCTTCTGTTAAGCTGCCACTTGTGTGTGTCCAAGAGCTTTCTGCTTAATTGATCTGCCAGGGAGTTGAGAGAGCCTGGCAGGTATTGTGCTAACAGGTGTATTTGCATGGAAGCGGCTGTGAACCAAAGGGTCATGTCCAGCCTGCACAGCAGGTAGGAGTGAGTCCCTCCCTGCTTGTTGATGTACCACATCACAGTGGTGGTGCCTGTTTTTGTTCGAGAACCCCTGGAGAGAGAAAGGGTTTGAAAGCTATCAAGACCTTCTGCACAGCCATCATCTCTTTTTGACTGATGCACACGGGGAGTTGCTGGGGGTTCCATTAGCCCTGTATGCACCTGCCATCCAGGTGTGCACCCCAAACATAGTCTGATGCATTTGTGGTGAGGGTTTGGGCGTGGAGTGTGGGGAGAAGCGCAGTTCTTTGTTGTGGGAGCAGGCTGTTGTCCACCAAAGAAATTCCTTCCTCAGACAAGGAATAATAGGCAGAAGAGTTTCCAGGTCTTGAGAGTGTTGACACCAAAGGCTCTTTAGGTACCAGTGAAGTTCCCTCATATGCAGTCTGGCATATGGAATGAGGACTATGCAAGGGGCCATGAACCCCTGGGTTTCCAGAATTTTCCTTGCAGAAACCTGTGGACTAGTGGCCAGTTGAGAGAAATAAGTTGATAGGAAAAGTTATTTCTCTGGTGCAATGCATGCTATCTGGGATGCTGTGTCCACACTTGCTCCCAGGAATATTATCCTTTTGGTGGGTACCTGTTTGTATTTGTTTTCACTGATTTTGTACCCTAGGGAGGTTAGTAGGTCCTTTACAAAGGCCAGGTCTTTGAGCAGCTTTTCCTGGCTGTCTGCCTGAATAAAGCAGTCATCTAAGTAGGGGTAAATTTGAATATTTATTTTTCTGAAAAAGGCAATGGCTGGAGCCAGGCATTTTGTGAAAACTCTGGGAGCAGTAGATAAGCCAAAGGGAAGTGCAGGGAACTGAAAGTGCTGAGATCCTGCCCTGAAGTGGAGATATTTTCTGCAGGACTCCCTGATAGGAATGTGGAGGTAGGCCTCTCTAGGTCCAGGGTGGCTAGCCAGGCGTCCTTGGAGAGCATGGGTAGCAGCTGCTGGACCGTGAGCATTTTGAATTTTGGGATCACCAGAAAGGTGTTTAGAATGGATAGATTGAGGATGGGGTGCCAGGTGGCCTCTTTTCTGGGCACCAGAAAAGGTCTGGAGTAGAAGCCTTGGCCTGTCTGCTCTGCAGGAACATGCTCTACTGCCCCCAAGGAGATCAGGGAATGGATTTTCTTTTGAGCCTCTGCCCACAGATTTGGTGGTAGATCTGGGAACCCTTTTGGGGTTGGAAGGGTGTGGAATGAGAATTTGTACCCCTGAGACACAATGTTCAGAACCCATTGGTCCTTGTTAATGGTGGCCCAGGTGCTTGAGTGAAAGGAGAGTTTTCCTTCTAGGGGTATGTGAAGGTGGGCAGAGCCAAGGTTTGGAAGGGGCAAGTCATTTTGAGTTCTTACCATAAGGGGGTGGCTTAGAACTCCCTGATTTTGAAGTGGAGGTCGTCCACTGTTTAGATCTCTGCAACCCCTGGGGCTGCTATCTGGGGATCTGTTTCCATGAGGCCTAGGCAGGCTCTGTTTATTTGGAGCAGGAAAGGACCAGTGCTTGGAGGGAAAATGCCTGCTGAACCTAAAGCGCTTGACTTGTAAGAAATCTTTAACAGTCTGCATAGATTTTGCTTTTTCTTCCATCTTTTTTAAGACCTATTCTGCTTTAGTGCCAAACAAGTTATCTTTGTGCAAGGGTGCATCCAACAATTTTGATTTGACAAGGTCTGGCAGGAGTTGTTCCTTAAGCCATGCATGTCTTCTAATGACAGATCCGGTGACTGCTGCCCTGCAAGAAGCTTCTAGGGCATCGAAACCACAGTGCAAAGTGTGTTTAGACCAGCAGAATGCATTAAGTCCTGTAAATCTTTAGATTCTGCCCATGCAGGAAAGGAGGAAATTTTTTCTTTAAGGAGTTCCACGGTATATTGCTGATATTTAAGCATATGGAACTAACAATTTAGTGCCCTGGTAGCAAGAGTAGCTGAGGTGTATACTTTTTTACCCCATCTGTCCAGTGCTCGGGAATCCCTGTCTGACGGGGTGGGATTCTTAGCTGAGGTTGCTTTAATCCCTTTAGGCCCTTGAGTAATGACCTGAGGGTCAGCTGTTGAATTTTTAAAAAGATATTTGTGTGAGTCAGGGACTCTGTAGTACCTGTCTGGTTTTCTGGGAGCAGGAGGAAGGGCTTCTAGAGTCAAGCTGGATTCAAGGAAGACATCATCCACCACATTTAGGACTGGAGGGATGGCTAAGGGCCTGTGTTGTGGAAGGTCCAGGAAATCTCCGAGTCTCTTTTTAGACTGTGGGTAGTCTTGACTCTCCCATTGGAAATGCTCCCTTAAGGTATGCAAGATTTCCCCAAAGGAAAAATCCTCTGGGGCAGAGGCTGAAGGAATGAATTCCTCTGCATCAGAATCCTCATATGTGGAGAGGGGCTGCACGTCTTTATAGTCAGATGCATCGGATTCATCTGACTCTTGTTCAGACAAAACTACTGGAGACAGATCTCTTTTCCTTTCTGTGGGAGTGGCCTGGCTTCCCCTAATCAACATAATATGGTCTTCTGTCATTTTAAGCATTTGAGACTGAGGCAAGGAAGCAGGGGTATGAGAATGGATAGTTGGTTTCTTGGGTGTGGTTCAACCCCTGGGCTTAAGGAACTCTGTTGTTTTCGAAAGAATGGTAGCTGTGAAAGAAGGCGTCGGTTTATGTTGGGATTTGGTGTTGCGAAGAACTTCCTCAAAAGCCGATGCCTGCGCAGCGGCTCCGAACCGATCCAAGGTAGAGATGACCACAGGATCCTTAGACGAAGAGGAGTTCTGCAGCATCCCGGACACTGAAACGGTCTCAGTAGTAGTCTGTGAATTAACTGAAGTGGGCATCAGGGGCTGTGAAAGTGCCTCACTGAATTTCAGAGGACTGACGACCAGCTTAATGGAAGTGTCGTCGGAAGGTTTGGTCCTGTGCAGTCTGTCTCTGTCTTTCTCTTTATGTTTTTCTGGAAGATCTGCTGTCAGATGGCTTACCGAAGCCATATTGGAATTTGAGGATTGTAAATGGAAATATTTGGCTACAATAAAGGCCTGACCACAAATAGTTCTGGTGTTAAAGCACAGAAGGGACAATGAGGGACGTCATGGTCTGGGCCTAGACAAGTGACGCAGTAAGAGTGGAAATCCCAGTGTGGTATTTGCTTTCCACAGGTGAGACAATCATTAATTTTTTCTGACATCAGTTGGTGCAAGAAAAAAGGATCCCCAACAGGGTACTTAGCTTTCAAAGATGTCAACTTCAATTCGGAAATGAAACTCGGGTAGCGGCTGACCGGCACTCGTGCAAACTGCTTCTGCTTCGGGCTCCGCGGCAAGAAAGACTGATGTAATGGTGTTGGATGCCTTCCTTTATACCACTGACAACTTGACATCAGTCCTCAAGCGACAGCAACTGATGCAGAAATAACAAGTCTCTGGTATTCAGACCAGTCGAGGGTTACCCTGGTAGGGATAACCCAAATGTGTTGACTGCAACAGTGAAAAACGAAGAACATCTACTTTCTTTCTAGGCTAATGAGAAGGTGTTGGTCAGTGGTCATACGAGTTTGTTCAAGAAATATAAGCAGAGTTTACTAAATACTCATTAGAGATCACTAAACCCAAGTTATGTTTTCATACTCAGCAGAATATGAGTTAACTGCACATTTTTTTTTTTTTTTTTTTTTGCCGTCAAAGAAAAAAATCACTAACAGGATATTTAATCTCAGAGCATCACTTTTCACTGCTATGAGGATCCCTTTTGCTACAACAAATCTCTTTATGGACACAAGCATTTTTTGTTTCTCACATAGTTTATGACACAATTTGAGGGAGACAGTATTCCAGGTCAGTTTGACAGACAGCAATTATCACTTTGAGAGTAGCAATGTATGCTTTCCTTTGTGTGGTAGGAAGAGCAAGTAAAACAAAACATTTGCTTGCAGGTAGATAGATTTGAAAACTCACAGTTTATAACAAACTGTACTTATGCCTAAATTCTCCACGAGTTTAGCCGTTTGCAATACGTAAAAGTAGTCTCTGGAACAAGCTTAATTTTGTGTTAAGGTTTATTTACAAGAAAAAACAGAAAAATGGAAGTGATATAAAAGAAAGACTGCCAATAATGCACTTACAAATTGTTTTCCAAAGTTCCATTCAATGGCCATTTCAGTATTTTTGAATGTACAATGTTTTTCCAAAGCTGGTCATTGGAAAACACTATTTTACAGATTTCATTCTTTTCCTTCAACAACACTTTACCATACAGACAGAAATTCTACTAATTTTCTCTTTTCCAGATTACAGAGGCAGTTGCTAAACTGCCTCAATCCGCTCAATGTAGCTGCCTGGAGATTCCACTTCAGACTCCGCTCTAGATGAAATCAGTAATCTGAACTCCTTAAGAGGTTGTAGCAATAATACACCCCAAGTGACACCTGTCATCTGTTACTTTCCGTGAAGAACCTCTCTGTTGTTTGTCTACCTACTCCATATTTGTTAGGAGCCCGACAATTCCCTCCATGACACACAGACACTGGTAATGGCAACCACATCTGGTGCACAAGCAGCAGTTACAGCAATACCACATGTATGGTCTCCCAGGTTTAAAGGTCAGCATGTCACAGATATATTACTTATAATCCTATTTATTTTCCACTTAACAACAGTGAAAATCACATACATTTTTTAAATGCAGAAATGTAACATTACAATATGAGCCTGATCTGAAAACTTTAATCAGAAAAGCATGTATATGTTCCCACAAGAATCAAATGTACATTAATTCATGGTTGGCATTGTTTGGCATTAAAGTTTTGTATTTTAAAATGCAACAAATCTCTCTTTTCTGTAGTAAGTTTTTTTTTAAATATCTGTATCCTGTGTAGACAGATGGACATGATAAACTGCATATCATACCTTCTCTGTGCACTGTTCTTGGAATCCTTGACAGTTGTATGGTACTGGACTTTCGTGGAAGTTTTTTCATTTTCTTTTTAGAACTGCAGCATAAAGTCTCTGTATCAAGTGTTGGTGAAAGGAAAGAAGCATGACAGAAACATTTATGCATCTCGGAATCAAGCGGTCCCAATGTGTATCGTCTTTGGAAAAAATAGTTACTATACATGAAGGCATTACGGAGCATAGTCCAAATTCACAATTGTGCCAGAGCACTGTTTGGGAAAGTGATTTGCTCATGGTTACAAAGTAGGTAAATAAAGGTGGAAAGTTTTAAACCCTGTACCCTTGCCACAGACAGCAGCTCATTAAAATGTCAGAGAACAGAAGGGTACATACTGCAACTATAATGTGGTTTTCTCAAACACAATGTCAAATTGTAACAGATCAGGTGGTAGAGGAATGGAACAATTTTCCTAAAGAGTTAGAAACATGACTGAAATCAAGCACACATGCTGCTGGTATAAATATATCCATAAACTTACTGCAGGCTGAAGACCTGCAGCATAACTGATAAGTGTTGGACAGTCTAGATAGGTCATGCCTTCTGCATCTGATATTATAATGTATGACTCTGCATTAGGTTCGTACAGTGCTTCAGTGTAGCCTATTACTCAATATATGTACCCCCCAAAAAGCCTTCCGCTAATCACAGCTAATTTGCTAGATACCAGTCTTATTTGTGCCATCTAATAGAATGCCCTAAAGTAGATCTGTTATATATCACTTACATTTTTTATTGCTTTATTTTAAAAAGTATGTAGGGACCATTTACCATGACTAATGCATAACTAAAAGCATGAAAAGTGTTACATTTTTGTTAGTTAACTGGCTAATAAAGAATTAAATTGGCTAAAGAAAATTAGAGTAAATTATACTGAGAAGATAGCACTTGCTATACAAGACAGTTGTTAAATATGGACACTTTTTCCAGAGGAAGAGCCAGAACACTTTTATTGTTATCTTGTTCTGGAGTGTGTTGATATAACACATTGGTGATACTTCACAATGGTAGTCTGCTGTTTGCAGAATAAATGATTTTCATAAATGGCATCTGAAAAAACACATTTTATTGACCATTGCGAAACTAAAGGCTTTTCTTATGGCAGATTGCCTAATTAAGCCCCACTTAAGCAGCTTTCACTGTGTTACTTTATGTTGTTGAGTCTTCAGCCTCTGTAGCAGACTAAAATACCATCTGCTCTCTACTCAAATGAAATGCTAAGAGTTAATTAGTTCTGCAATGCAGTTGAAATGTACTACCTGAATATTTTTATCAGAACTGCAACACTTCGTGCAAATGGCAGCACAATGCAGGTGGTAGTGTTGGAATAGCCATGTTTTTCTTTCATTATCAGAGAGTTAATTGTTTAAAAACATCACTGTAACAGGGGTGGTACAAAAATCTTTGCCGGCTGTAGCATGAGGCTGAAGTGAAATTGTTGTTTTTCACTCACGTTTACAGATGAAAATGGTGGTGATAATTCCAACTGCAAAGGGATCTGATAATAAAATGAACATGCTAGGCTGAAGACAGAAGAATAATTAGTTTGTGGCAAAGGATGTGGCTTCCCAGTACAATGTGTTAGGGAATGCAATCAGCAGCTTATTAATGAATTAATTTCTGTACTGGCATTTCTGAATGTTGATATGGAAATACTGTTTTTGTGGTCAAGACTGAAGCAAAGAGCTTGCTTCATTTTGTGGTGTACCTTGTAGTAAACTGCTGTTTACAAATGTAACAAGCAGTTTGCTACACTTTAAAACAGAAGATTTTTTTGGCTCCTCGAGTTATGGAGAACACAACAATCATACCTGGAGTTCATGGAACCAGTAAAAATAAATTAAAAAAACAGTAGGCAGAAAAGCGTATGAAAAACTTACAACTTTAATAAAAATAAAAACAAAACAAAGGTAAGCGCTTTCGTACTTCCAAGTACTTCTTTAGATCTAATTAAAACAAGCAATACAGCCACATTTTATACTCTAATGCTTTAAGCCACGTGATTTCAATATTTTTTAAAACTATGTGAAGATGATATCTATGAATATTTCAGTAGTAAACATGGTAAGGGATTTAAGAACCTTACTCATAGTGAATTTACTGCTCTACTAGAATTGACTAAATGTGAGGATATTTGTTTATGCCCTGCAGATAAGGGGGGTGGTATAGTTGTGATGCATTCTGAGCATTATATCAAAGCCATGGAGGATATGCTGAATGATAAAGATACATACTCAGTGTTAAGTAAACCTCAAGTATTTAAGTTGACTGACAATATACATCTTCAAGTTGAGACTTTATTGATGGAAGGTGTTCTTAGTAAATCGTATGATTACTTTTTAGTAGAAAATGCAACAGTGCCCCAGATTTATGGATTGCCTAAAATACATAAAAACTTTATTGATCCACCAATGTGGCCTGTAGTGTCAGGCAAGGGTTGGGCAACAGAGCCCTTATCAATTTTTGTTGAGAAACAACTTCAACCAATAGTGGAAAAAGATGACACTATATTGAAAGATACCAAGCAATTTTTGAGTAAGCTATATGAGTGGTCAAATGTGCAATTTATGGAGGATGCTATTTTGGTAACTACGGATGTAGTATCTCTGTTTACTTGTATTCCTAACATGATAGGTATTGATTTTGTTAGACTTTTTTTTAAGTCATTGCTCAGGGTACTCAAATGACAATTTTTATTTAATTTGTGCACTTCTAGAGATCATTTTGGAAAATAATGCCTTTGTGTTTAATGACAAATATCTATAACGCACAGGTATTTCTATGGGTACTATGTGCGCAAACAGTTATGCCAACCTCATTCTAGCTGAATGTGAACATCAGTTCATGTTTGGTGATAAAATTTTTTCTAGGTTCATCCTTTATTATGGCCGTTTCATTGATGATGTGTTTTTTGTCTGGGATAACACACCAGAGACATTAAACAAGTTTGTGGAGTATTTAAATAATACTATTGACTTTCTACATTTTACGTTTGAATATTCTTGTGAAAAAATATGTTTTTTGGATGTTACAGTGGTAAAAACAAAAAATGGTTTGAATACTGGATTGTTTAACAAACCCTGTAAGAAAAATAACATGGTACATGCTAATGGCATGCACCTTAAACATGTCAATCATAATATTATTAAAGGTCAATTTTTTAGGTCAACACGGCTTCACATAAAATATAGTGAAATGTATGAGTCCTTTGAGACTCTATTGATAGTTATTTGAGAAGAGGCTATACTGATACTGAGATTACCATGGCACAAAATGAGGCTATTGTGGTTAGGGATGCTTGTTATAAGCCATTTTTTAGTGAAAGTCCCTTTGTTAGTGGTAAAACCGAACAGTTACCATCTAATTCATTGTGGATGTCTCTTACATTTTCCAATGACACTGATTCTGTTTGTAATATAGTTAAAAATACTGTAAAATACTTATGTCAGACAAAAAGTGTAAAGACGTATTAGACAATTCACCTTCTTTTTGTTTTAAAAATCGACCATCTTTAAAAAAGATGCTTTGTTATAGACCATTAAAAAAAAGTAGATTCAGTGACAAGTAGAATTGGTACTTATTGTCACCACAGTAATATGTGTCAATACATCAGGACAGATGATCAGTATGTGCATCCTGATACTAAACATGTATTAGATATAAATGTATATGCCAACTGTGATGCTTCAAACCTAGTTTATTTTGCTTCATGTGAAGTCTGTGAAGCCTCCTATGTTGGCAAAACTGACAGATGCTTAAGAGATCAAATTAGGGAGCACATATATATATATATATATATATATATATATATATATAGTAGAAATAGGTTGGACCTTAAAAATGCACTTTCTAAGCACGTTAATGAAGTTGGTAATAACCATTGTTTTAAATTTATGGTATTAGAGTTATATAATGTTGGTCTAAGAGGTGGTGACATAAGGACACATACAGAATGTTTGGAAATAAAATGGATGAACATTTTGCAAGCAACAAGAGGCAAAGGGTTAAATGAGTATATACCAATTAAGCCATTATTAAAATAGTGGCTTAAAGCATTAGAGTATAAAATGTGGCTGTATTGCTTGTTTTAATTAGATCTGAAGAAGCACTTGGAAGTACAAAAATGCTTATCTTTATTATTTAGCCTAGGACATTGCCTACATATACCATGGGATGAGGGATGAAACTGCTTAACCACTCTGTTCAATAAAAGTTTTTCAGGTTTTACTGCATGGATTCAGCAGGTTTTATTTTGAGTATGGAGCTTATGGTGTGGTTTACAAGGTGTCTACATTATTTTACTTACTTTGACCATTTTGGTGCCTTTTTCCACGAGTTTTATTTTCATTGATAGTCACAAAAGCATTAGACTGCAGTCTGATAAGTGCAGTCTGTTGTGCCTAACAACCAAAGGGCAAAGTGCATGATGTGAGAAGGGAAAATGCAAACAAAAATATTAACCTTAATGTCTAAATTGGTCTTTCTAAACACAATGTAGACTTATTTACTTACCTTTACAATTTACTACAATTATTTGCCTACTGTTCTGAATAAACGTGTATGTATATACTTCCCTGTATGCCTACTGTTCTGAATAAACGTGTATGTATATACTTCTCTGTATGGAAGAAATATTGCAAAGTTCAAAAAAATAAATAAATAAAAAAATTTAAAAAAAACTCCTAATTTTAAGTTTTTTTACTGTGACCTTTATGAATTCTTGGAGTGTAAACATTCTATTGTATATCTGCATTTCAATGTCCTTACTATGTCTACATCCTATTGTAAATATGCTTTATTACAATGTCCTTACAATGTCTACATCCTATTGTAAATATGCTTTATTACAATGTTCTTACGGTGTGTACATCCTATTGTAAATTTGTTTTAGCAGTCTCTTACTATGTTTTGTATTCTTCTCAACATTTTTGTTTTGGTTGTACTGCCTTTGGAGCTTTTCTCCCCGGGCCTCCACTGAAAAGGGGTCCTTCATGGCCCAGTGGACTTCCCCGGTAATCAAACTGAAATAAATAAATAAGACATGCAAGTAAATGTTACTTTCATATGGCCAGAAGCGGAGAATAAATTGTCTGTGATGAAATTCATACGTCTCAACAATTGTTGTTCAAGTCCAGCAAAGTTGGTAGTACAAAATCAAAACAATTCCACAAAGTACATTTGAACATTGTTGGGTGCATTTGAACATTGTTGAGTGTAAAAAAAAAAAAAAAAAAAAAAACTTGCAACATGATGCTTTTACATGATATGTCTTGCCCGATAGACGTTAATACCAGAAAGTCATCTTGCTTATAAAAACGTCACTACAGCCAGTGTGATATGTCAAAAAAAGCAACCTGATCATTACATTAAGTAACTGCTGCTACGTTCCAGATCAAGGATAGTCAATGCTGTATTTGTATTTATTAAAGTATTTAAAAGTCTTCATACTAAAGGATGTACATCTTCACAATCAATCATTATGTTGATGAAAGCAGTTTTGTCATGTCAAGGCATCTCTGACAACCTGTCTCTGATAATGGTTTGCAGATCTTCAGTCATGACTTTGATGCCTTCTCACACGACTGAGAATTTCAGCATAAAACTTCTTCAGCAGAACACCCACAATTCAATGCTTGAGTAAAGAGTCATACAAACTGTAAGAAATATAATGAAGACAGTGTATTGCCAACTGAACACAAGATTGCTGTGTAGTTCTGCTTGAGTGTAGACAGCCCAACTGCACCCAGTTGGACTACCTACCTCATCTGCAGTACTTCAACCACAGAAAATGTTGAATGTGCAATCAGCTTGGCAGAAAGCTCAGTAAAAGCAAAACTATACTATGGTAGATTAAAGTACTGTCTACCTTGAAGATTGGAGATAGAGTGAAAAACTATGGAATGCACTTGCTAAGCCCTTGGAGCAGCAGGAATGAGCTAATTTAACAAGGCTCTACATTGCAGGCACTACCAGAGGACTCAACCTCAGATGTAATTTTAGGCCTTTATGTCAGTCACCATGTGAAATCCACTTATTCTGGTGCTAAATCTCAACAGCCAGTTGCTAAGCCCTAGAAAAGGTGCATTAGGATAAACTAACTATTAAATGCCAGAGTTTAGATTGACCTCTGCTGGTAGTCAGTTTCATATTTAACAGTAAAAATACATGCCAACTTTGATAGGTGAAGCTCGTATACCTGCAGACTTTAATTGGAAGTTCCTTTTTACATTTAAATTGATTTGCTGGTACTTTTGTTTTAGATATTGAAATCTGTAAGCATAAAGTCATACTAGGCCTCATATGTGAGATTTCTGTAAAAGCTGACTTCATCTAAATAGTATTTCATGTTTGAATTAAAGTGCTGGTGTCTTGTTATGTATTGTACAACAGCTTGAATGCTGTGGTACTTCTGTAAATATGAGCACCCAATACCGGGGCAAGAAGATTAGTGGCAAAAGCTAAGCAATTAGCTCTGACCAGTCAGACTGTATTATTCTAGTTGGGATGCATCCATGTACCTATCATAATTTAGGCTTTTTTCTTCTAGCTCATTGGATACTTTATAGGTTTATAAGTATGTAATAGACTAATGACCAGCTGGGCCTTTTTATAACTACTCATGCATCCCAGACTTCTGACAAGTTCTGGTACCCTTGGTAAATATAAGCAGTAGCTTGGGAGATGAAACCTTTACAAGTAGAGGCCTTGTAGATGAGCCCATTTACAGGCTGCTTGTGTCCACTAGAGACATAGGTGCCAAACCAGGGATGAATTTCTTGTTCTCATTCAGTTGTCAAAGTTACACTTGAATTGGGCTAGTCAAACACTGTTTCACATGGAACTCTTTTTCTACTTAACACAACAGTCATGATTGCCACTGATTGGCTTTCCCTTTCTTTGACCCATTCAGCACTGTGCAATAAATAAATACACAGGAAATGTTTGAAAAAAAGTGGATTTGATGAAATCTTCTGATGTAAGTGCTTATTTATAGTAAAACTTATTTATTTTACTAACAAAGCAAACAGTTGTTACAGTTTGAGCTAAAGTCTAACTCCACTTTTGAACCTATTCATGTGTAATTATTTGTAATTGAGTTTTTACAGATTTTTAGTAGTTTTACCATAAAATATTCTGTGGGCCAACTCTGTCATTTATAGGTTCATAGGCTGGTACTAGGCTATTGGCCCTAGGGCTGATACAAGCCTAGCCATAACAATTCCCTGGCTATTTTTTCCCACAGTATTTTCTCCCTGGACCCCTGTCTAGCAAGGCGACTGACATGATACCCAGGGTGAATTTCCTATCTCCCATCCAATCATCAAGGTTCCTTTTTTAAAGAGGGCCAAAGAGGCGCTCTGCTTGACATGCATGGGCAGTCTATTCCAGAGTCTGGGGAGTCTCTGGGTCAGAAACCTATCCCTCCTGCGTGTTTTCCTCATTGTGATGACAAGGTTTAGATCCCTGGAGCATGTATCTCTGAGGGATAGGGATTTCTTTAAGTGTAGCATGTCCAACAGCTCTGGGTTTGACATGGCCTTGTATGTTAAGCAGAGATTGCCTCTGAGTAGACGATATGCGACAGAGTATAGGTGGAGTTTTTTTTAAACGGTCAGCATAGGGCATCTGCTTTAGGCCTGTGATTCTTTTAGTGAGGTATTTCTTTGGCCTTTCCAGTTGTTGCAGATGTCTTGAGAGGTACATACCATATGGGGCATTGTATTCTATAATGGGTCTAATGAAGGATGAGTACAGTGGGACAATGACCTCCTTTTTTCTGGATGAAAAGCCCTTAGTGATGAGGTGTGCCACAAAGTAGGACTTCCTGACTGTTGTGGCAATTTTCTAAGCTCAGAATAATAAAATCTGTAAAAGAATTCCAGTGCAGGTCAGTTCTTGCCAAGAAGTGACTCAGCTGTACGATGTAAACAGTGTACCTGATAGGTATGCTTACACTAATTAGGATATTGCATCAGCCAATGTGTTATATGAATCAGTGTATGATGCTGTAAATGTGATCGTAACACTTTAATAGATATGGTTTTTGTAGCTTCTGTGACCTACCTCATACTACTGGCGATTTTAAAGTACCCCAATTGGAATACTTATGTAATACAGTATGACAGCAATGACCGATTGCACTGCTGTTAGTAAATATAAATGTCTGTTGCATATGACTATTGCATATAAATAATCACACTGTTTTATTTCTGAATACATATAGAAACTATGTGAATGTGTACCATGTGACATCCGTAAAATAGTATAGGTTAGGCTATTTCTGTTTCCTTGTCTAATTTGTAATGCCTTTTAAATTAAGGGGAGGATTTTAATGTACAATGCAATATAGCTTTAAGAAGTGCATGTAAGGCTAGTGTGCAAATGGGATGTCATGTGGCTCTGTGTTATGTTTAATTTGCTGCCTTATTGGTAGACTGTAGATGCATTTACCATGTCACGCTGATGTTTGTAACTTGCCAACATGTGAAACATACACAGCAAAAGCCCCAACATTGCAGTAGAAATGGAAATTACTTTGGTTGGTTCCAAATCATAAAAAATGTGCAGTACAGTAAAGCAATGAACGAGAAAAATGTTCAAGTGCTAAACAGAGCCATCTCCCTAGTTCTATAATTTTGTCTGCTAGCTTGTTTAACATGGAATTTCAACTTATTTCACTGTTGAGACCAGGAAGTGAAACACCATGATTCCATGTTTGTCTGGCAGGATAAGTATGAACTACAATGGACAACTCAGTGGGAAATTTTCTTTCATAAAACAGTTTGACTTGTATTTTACTGTTCATCCTTCCATAACAGCATTCTGTTTTCAATTACCCTGTCAAATTTCTATGAAATATCAACTTAAGCTGCTCCCAACAGAACGACTTCTCCCTTGTGCCTTTAATACCTCATCACTTTTCCTGTAAAACCACGTTATTTTCATAAAATCTGCCATGCTTACACATATCACATAAGTTTTGTGATTTTAAGATGATAATGCTGAAGTTTATGGAACCTGTTTCTATTTATTTAATTACCGTTTGTATTTGTGTAATTGATTCTCCATTAATATTAATTTTTTGATGCCTACCTCTCTGATAATGTTTCTTTCTTATCATTTCCATGTATTTTTTTTTGTTTGTTTGCATGAGGATATGTTCCTTAGTTTTACATAATTATTTTGTAACTAATTTTTAATTAAAGTTCAGAGTGAGTGTGTTCTTGATGTATATCAGACAGAGCATGTAATCAAAAAGCATAAATGTATATATAAAAATAATGTAGCTTCTGTTTCTTTCTTTAAGGCACCTGGCCCACTATTAGACACAGCAGACAAATGTGTGATATGTTCCAGTGAACACTTCATGTACGAAATGTCATTATATTTGATTGATGTGAAGCAAATTTGCAGAATGCAGTGCTAACAGTTTACTGCAAATCATCTGTACTTAACCTCATTGTAGTAGAAAACTCTACATGATTCCACGGTTTGTGTGGAATATTGCAGTTCTTGTTTTCTCTACTCAAGTGCATTAACATTGAGAGGTCTGCTTTTTTTCTGCAGCAGATTAGTGTCCTGTAAAGATATTTAGGACAAATACAGACAAATATAAGAGTCTGCCAAATGCTAACATCTTTCTGCTTAAAATGAGCAACTCTTCTAATAAGCATTACGTTGCATTGAACAATAAATAAAACAAATGTTTTTATTTGAACCCAGCATGAATAATGGAACCCATATTAGCATCAGCCATGA
Organism: Protopterus annectens; assembly: GCF_019279795.1. Taxonomy (NCBI): domain Eukaryota; kingdom Metazoa; phylum Chordata; order Ceratodontiformes; family Protopteridae; genus Protopterus; species Protopterus annectens. Next base: position 230,791,747 of record NC_056749.1, read on the forward strand.
GCCATAAGAACATGGCTGCTTTCACTTTCTAGATAACATATTTTTCAGCCATATATTTGTCTGCTACTATAATTCATGCTTTGCACATACATCCCGTTTCTTCAAACTAATGTTATTTAAAATAAACCTGCATTGTTGTTTGAGTTAACCCAGATGATTTGACCGGGTATAGTTGAAACAATTCCATTTCTAATATATTTCTTTAATAGGAGAAACTAAAGGCTATGTAACCTTACTGTGCAAACAATTTAAAGGATGTGACAAACGACAAATGTCATCCTCTGTGAAGGATATATAACACAGCTCTTAATTGTGTAATTCAGCGCACCCAGTTAAAATACTGTATGACTAATTCTCAGGATATGCAATACTGTCAGCAAGACTGCTGCTAAAAATGTCTTATTAACTCAATACAGACAAACAGCAACAGCCATTTTGGTCAGTATTTCATAAATCCCTGATGTACCGCAGATGAAACTTTTTAAATTGCTTTGCTCCTCTTTAAAGAGATACACACAGCTAAATTAGGTGCTGGCTACCATTTCTGAGGATGAAATGCAAAAGGTGTCATATTTCATAGGTCCCAGTCAACGCACAGAAAATAAATAGAAGTATAAGGAGTTGTGTGGGCTATGATTCATTCTGATAATCTGGCCCAAGAGAGGCAGGAAGAGATGGCACACAGATGTAAGCTTCCACAGAAAGACAAATAGGATGCGAAGGGTGGGAATTGGGATGACAGTGTAGCAGAGGTCACATCGATTTTCAACCACAGTTTTCCCACAGATGAGATAACCCTAGACTCCATTTGGCCCAATGTTCATATTCTACCTGTCCCATAAGCAATAAATTTCATACTCCTAGAAAAGGGCAGTAAAGAAGGATTCCACTTATGACACAGTATGATTAAGTTTTTTGTATGAGCCAAACATTTCATAGACCAAGGTCATATTGCATGTTAAAGTCAGATACCGCTGAAATGTAGTTGAAACATTATGTTTTAGATTACACATTGCTTAACTGTTTTATCATCCATCTTTTCTGATTTGAATGACACTGCCTGCAGAAAAAAAACAATGCTGAATGTCTACTAATGTGTTCTGCCAACTGCATAATTGGTGATGAAGCCATAAAAATAAAGGTATCTGCTCACTTATTTTGGCAGTTATTTTATCATATACATTATGAATATCTTTTAAACATCTCTTTTCCACAACACTGACTTTACAACAGCTGGCTGTTAAATCCATATGTAGTTTTATAATAATAAATATATGTACAATTTTTAATCATTGCTAATAGTAAGAAAACACTTCACGTACAGTACAACTTGAAATGCCCATAGGAGTTACTGGTGATACTGAAGTTAAGAAAAAGTTAGTTTACTCTAAAGTAAGCGATGCTTTCATAGGTATCTTGTCAGTGTGATTTATTGCTCTTTCTTCCTTTTCCCACAAAGTGTGTTAGATGTAAACATATGGATGTTCATATTTATATGGATACGATAGAAACAGCTGCGCAGACATGACATATGCAAATGGAGCTAGAATGCAGCAAAGCGCTAAGCTTGGATTTAAATGTAAAAATTTACATATACAGTATGTGTTATTAATCAAAGGTCCATAAACTGCAAAAAAAATCCATTTAATCTAGAATTGACCATTATAATTTTCTTTGTATCACTCTTTTTTTTTAAACACAGTAAATTATTATGACAATGTAAACTAGCTCTCAGATATTTAAGGATTTGTTACAGTACCCCAAACAAATAACACATTTGTATCTCTCTTTAAAATGATTTGTTTTATTTGATTCATTATATACAGATATGTCTTTTTTTGCTACAGTTTGATTACCATCTTGCACAAAATAAATTGTTTTCAGTTTTGAGAGTTTTGGTTTTGTTCCAGTTCAGTGTCTGTGAGTCAGTAATATTCCTAGGAGGTATTTTGAATAATACAGTGTTGCTAAGAATTTAAATGCAGAGCAACAAAGTTTTTGCTTTTTATTCACAGATTTATTTGCAGTGGAATATAAAGATGTATTGTCTGTAATGGAAGTATACAATGACTCAAATATAACCTTTGATATTTTTTGATAACATTGTCACAAATGTCCACAATTAATTTCCATTAATTGGGCAAATTCTGTCACATAGCAGCTTAGAGTTTTGTCAAATAGTATCTATTTTAGCAACTAACTGACAAAATATGTACCTCATTTCTGGGCAATCAAGAAACAGATTTCAGGTGAAATATTGGGAAATGTATTGATTCCTCCTCTCCCAGACCATTTTTCTCTGGTATATTTCACTTTGATACTATTGTTATTCTTTCTGTCTTTCTGTGCCAATCCATGTAAGTGTCTCAGTATGATATGCTGTTATCCCATTATCGAAATGCATTTTTTGCCTCCTCTATTCCTAGCCTTATTAAACATTCAATAAAATGCAGGTGTTTTGCCCCCCCCCCCCCCTTTGGCCAAAGAGAATGCTTGTTTTACCCACAAAGTCTTGCTGCCCCTCTGGTATCTCAACCCAGTAGTACACGTGCACATCTGCACTGGTAATAGGTTTGGCTCCATATGTCCCCAGTCTGTCTCTGGTGCACTACAACGGCACACTTTTATCTTTGTGTAACTCAAGTACATACCTGAAACTGAAGACCTGTTGAGATGAGACAATAACAGAAATGGACAAGTATTTACACACATTTTATACTGTAAAGTAGTTTACAAGGTGAGCTAGCTTAATGCCTAGCAGCACTTGTTTAAATGTGCTTGCATTTATGCCCATGCTAGATTATGTGATAAATAATTTCTGAAATGCAGCCGCTCTGGGATTATCAACTCAGACTGACCATTTCACCTTTGCCTTTTGCTTCTGTTCATTTGACTCATTAATTATGCCTGTGATCCTATCTGATAGGTTCATTACATCAGTGAAGATTAATATTTATAATGCAAACACGCCCCACGTGCATTCTGCTCCATGATGGAAATTACACCTTTGCACAGGTACCTTGCATGTGTATACCACAAGATATTGAAATAACCAAGATGGCACAAAAAAAAAAAACTTTTACCTTTCTCTCATAATATAGTTGAACTACCTTTATCACTGTATCATTGGTGATGTTCTGTCAATATTCTCAGAGGACCTATGCATGCATACACACATTCACACAGTCTACTTTGTTTCAGAGAGCCTCTTCCCACTTACTTCACCTGGATAAGAGTATAACAATTTTCTCCATAGCAGAGTGTACTTCAAACCATTGGCTACTGCTAGTGTGGAAGAAGCTGTGGAAGCCCATTTCTAATACATATATGGCATCTGTGATAAAGCTTGCAGTTAAAGTTTTTAAGGCACATGGAGACAAACTGGGCAAGCAAGACTATTTGTGACTACAACAAGGATACATTAAGCAATAGCATAAACTGTAAACCTGACAAATCAGCAGTAAACTAAAGGAAGTTATCTTGCTAGGACTTCATCTATAGTTTCTCTGATGGACAAGAGAGAAGATTTTTTTTTAGTAATATTCTAGCTGCAGTTTGAAAAATATCAGAGGTGAGCGAGACAGGCAATGGTGGAAAGAGCAATGTCGCTGATTTATTCAGGTTAATGTGAAAAAAGTTCCATCCTTTTCTTTGTTGTAAACATCACTGTAGCATTACCCTAGGGCTGACCAGGAGTCCATAGAGTGGAAAGCTGTATTACTTACTGATGACCAGGCGTCTTCAGCGAGCTGGTGGCATTACTCAGAGATAACCAGGAATCCCCAGAAAAGGTAGCAACATTACTTTAGTGATAAGCTGGAGTCTGCATGAAGCAAGAAGCATCACTTAGTGATAACCAGGTGTTCCCATGAAAGACAGCAGCATTAGTTAGCGATAGCTAGGGGTCCTTGGGGAAGATGGCAGCATCACTTAGTGATAACAAACCGTTTCAGGTAAGACCGCAGTGACTTTGTTTCTCAATACTATAATACTGTCCGCAAATACTGGAATAAAACATTGATGACTTGATTCTTTTGGAAATCTGTGCATAAAGACTTTTTGAATCACATAATTTTATTCAGATGTTTTTGAAATGTCAGTAATTCTAGTGAAATAATGCTGCTTATTAAATTGATATCTACTCAGCTGCTGTACATGAAAAACTTTGTACTAACATACAAAAATGGCTGTACTGACACATGAGGTTCTCAGTGTAAAATTAATAGTAATGGTAATAAAATACTGTACTATTTCCATTTTGTTATCCTTACATGAGAGTTAGTAGAGAGCATTAATTAATCAGCTGTTGAACCAAGGCAGTGCGTGAAACCACAAGTCCCTGCATAATTGATAGGACAATTAAGCAAAATCTTACTGTTAAAATATTCTCAATGTTACTATCCCTGTCTGTTCAGATTGTGTTCCCGTAAATGCTATCATCCACTTTGCATATACCTGTTAATACTGGATATTACTTCATTCAGGAGATATACATCCCACAAACATGGAAGGAATTATGGTTTATTTTTCAATACTGGTAGGTGTTTTCATGCCAAAACATGGGCACATGATAATTTAGGCAGATAAAAGTGGGGCATTCTTTCCAGTTTGTACAACATATGTAATACTTGTATTCAGACTACTACGTTAATAAAGCTCTCGCTTCAAGCAAAAATAACACTAGGCAAGTTTTAGCATTTTAGTAGTTTGAGAAAATGTGCACCAAAATCAATCAGTCTTGAAAAATCACCACTTAAAAAAACTGTCAGATGCATGTTATAATTTAGTATTATTCTTCTGTACTTCCTATATGTAATAATTCACATTAAGGTTCTTCAATTACTTCCTTGCAAGAAAGTACAGAAGGCATATAAAATGTGTTGAATCGGAACAAAAACTAAGATTACTTAGCAGCCTTTCAAGCTGTTTTTTTTTTTATTTCGATCTGTAGTTATTTTCCCAGCTGCTTAGCTGCAAATATTTATGAACCCATATGGAGTGACAGATGTTAAAACAAACACATTGCATTAAACACGTTATTTTAAACAATAAATACAGTGCTTATTTCAGCAGAATGTTGCTGCATTTTCCCAAGTTGCTGTGCTTTTCTACTAAAATAGTGCTATTTCGTTTGAAAATAGCAGAAGAGTGGTTTACTGAGCATTAACCTGAAGCTTGACTGACCAATTATATTGAAACATGACCCTAAGAAAAATACAGAATTGCTTTTTTCTAGGTTAGGTTATCTGGTTCCTTAAGTAAGCTGTCAATGTTTCACTAATTCAAGTTAAAAGAGCAGTATTTCTCTCATACTGCAATTCTCTCTGAGTCCTCCATGCAAAAGCTCTGGACAAAGGCTAATTCAAGAAAACAAGGAAAAGAGCTCTAGTGTTACATTTCTGTACATGTAAAAGGAAAGCAAATGTAACAGCGAGTGAAAAATAGGAAATATACAGAGGTTCTAGACATGTGGATTACAACACAACGTCTTTTAGGGCTAGCCTTTACCTCATATCATGGCAAAGTTCATTTTGCTCATGCCTTACTTTGAACAGTATACAGAGACAGTGTACAGCCTGTAAAATAAGGAACATTTATGAAAAGGTGAACAGAACAAGCAGGTATAATTAATCGCAATGTGTGCCTCATAACTGATTCATTGATTCACTACTCTTCCTTTCCCATACAGCAGTGCTGATAACAAGTGATCCAGTTCTGACCCAACTTGTATGGTACACTGTAGAGCAGCCAGAAACAAATATTCTAGTTATTACTGTAATTTTATACTCTGGCTTATAAGCACGAATCTATAATCTGCATAGTGATGTACAGAAGCTAGTAGAGATGAACAAGAAGTCTTATAGCTCAGAGTATCTATATTAAGTGCAACTGCCTAGACTCTGTCCATAAGACAATCATCCTATTGCCCCATTTTGGCTGCACTGACTTCAAAGAACTGTCCATTTACAGAGTGTTAAAATCTGACCTTTTATAGTCTATTGTCTCTTACAATGAAATGCTTATTCTGAGTCCCTGCTACGTAATCTTAGTTTTTCTCCAGTAAGAGAACATTTTCATTAGATCCCCTGAAATAATATTTTAACCAGACAGCCACTTGGTGTTATCAGTCCACTGTATATATGGATGACTTTGATGTTGTGTCCTACACAGCTTAGTCCATATACACACATTTATAATGCAGAAGAAGAGCATATTCAAATAATAATAATGTAAAGCAGGATACCTACACTTATTGTGTGAATGACATGAGTATACAAGGGGTCTATATCAGGTCATCGATACGGCTCATTATCGAATGCCGTAATGTTGAACTGCAAAACCCGAACCCTAACAATATCAAAACCTCAAAACAGTGAATTTTTTCCCGGGGAAAAAAATTGATGTTCTGAGAAACACACACACACACACCACAAGCACACTAAAAAGCAGCAATCCACACACATACATTTAAAAGTTACAGCTAACCCTACACTACACTGCACATACACTACTATCTATCCACTTACCTTAACGCAGACCCTAATCCTAAGGTCCGTCACTATCACACACTCACCTCACCTGTGCCCTAACCCTAACTCACTTAACCCGCCCCTAACCCCAAATTCTCACTATCGCACACTCACCTCACCCACGCCCTAACCCTAACTCACTTAACCCGCCCCTAACCACAAATTCTGTCACAATTACACACTTACCTGACCCGTGCCCTAACCTGAATGTCCGCACAATCACACACTTACCTTAACCCAACCCATAACTTTCCACCACATAGCTGAAAACAGCGAAGCCACAACAACGGCCAACCAAATTCTTTCCCTAGGAAAGAATTTGGTTTTGTGCAGCTTTGCTGTTTTCAGCGTTCGCAATATTGGGTTCAATATTAGATCATTAGAAATTCTGCAGTTTTGATGATCTAATATAGACCCGTATACAAGTAGGGGGTAATTCAAGTAAAAATTTATTAAAATGCTTTATACCCAAAGCACTATTAAAATATAAAACAAATAAAACAATAGTAGCAATAAAACATAGGCATAAAGCCTAAACATAAAACATCAACCATAACCATCAAAATCCATGGCCAAGGCCTTTGACACCATCCCCCACTCTGAAATCATAGATAAACTTACTAAGCTGGGCATACATCCCTACGTCACTCGATGGGTTGGAAACTGGATTACTGACAGAACCCACATTGTAAAAGTAGCCGACTCCAAATCCAGCTCCAGACAAGTGACAAGTGGAGTACCTCAGGGTTCAGTCCTGGGACTGCTCTTGTTTGGCATCTACTTCTCTGAAGTATAGGCCAACACTAAGGGAGTCTGGCTAACATAGTTCACAGATAACTGCAAACTGGGAGCCATTACTGAATCCCCAAATGATTTGGATATTCTACAAAAGGGCCTTACAGAAACAGATGCTTGGTGCCTGAGCCATGGGCTCAAGCTTAATGCTAAGAAATGTATAGTTATCTCCTTTGGGAAAAAACATGTACCCATGAATTACCACATAGGTGGCAGTACAATAAACACCGAAAGTGTAATGAGAGACTTATGGATACAGGTGAACAGTGGTCTCACCTTCAATAACCAGAATGCCACAACAGTCAGGAAATCCTTCTATGTGGCACACCTCATCACTAAGGGCTTTTCATCCAGGAAAAAAGGAGGTCATTGTCCCACTGTACTCATACCTCATTAGACACATTATAGAGTACAACGCCCCATTTGGTATGTACCTCACAAGATATCTGCAACAGCTGGAAAGACCACAGAAATACCTCACTAAAAGAATCACAGGCCTAATGCAGATGCCCTATGCTGATTGTCTAAAAAAGCTCAAGCTATGCTCTGTGACATATCGTTTACTCAGAGGCTATCTCTGGTTAACATACAAGGCCATGTCATACCCTGAGCTGTTGGACATGCTCCATTTAAAGAAATTCCAATCCCTCAGAGCCACACACTCCAGGGATCTAAACCTTCTCATCACAGTGAACAAAACCTGCTGGAGGGATAGGTTCCTTACCCAGAGACACCCCATAATCTGAAATAGACTGCCCATACATGTCAAGCAGAGCACCTCTTTGGCCCTCTTCAAAAAGGATCCGTGACGATTGGATGGGAGATAGGAAATTTACCCCGGGGATCATGTCAGTCCCCCTGCTAGACAGGGGTCCAGGGAAGTAAATGTGGGAAGAAATATCCAGGGAATTGTTATGGCTAGGCTTGTATAGGTACTAGGGCCAATCACCTACTTTTTCATAGGTTCATAGGTTGGTAATAGGCTTTCAATGGCTGCCTGAAGCCAGACAGTGTGGGGGCTTCAGGCAGTTAGTGAGTTCTGCAGATAAGCAAAACCAGATGTTTCCAAGTTCACTTCCAGAACCATCAGCAACCCTCAGAGGATGAATCCAAAACCTGTGTAGGACAGTAGGGCTCAATAAGCTCTTTCAGTTAGCAAGGACCCAAGTCATGAATGGATAGATACACTAACACTAGGACCTTAAAAACAATCCTGTAAGGACCTGGAATCAATGGAGAGTGTGCAGAATTTGTGTGATATGATGGTAGCAAGAAGTACCAGTCAGTAGCATTACTGCAGAATTCTGCACCATTTGTAGATGCTCCTACTCAGTGTTTGGTAGCCCCTTGTATAGGTCATTACAATAGTCCAATTTGGAAGAGACCACTGCATAAAGTACAATTGATTGATCTAACTGAGGCATTGGGTGTTTACTCCTGGATATCTTCTTCAGACAAAAGAAAGACTAATTCACTACAGCTGAAACCTGCTCCCAAAATAAAACACGTGCAACACATAGCTCACAAAGCCAGTGTGCCGAACAGTCACACCCCTTAAGGCTAAACAACACACCTGATACACTTGTAATAGGTGACTCTATCATCAGGCACACTGACGTCACGCTCACCAGGCTGAACAAGGAAAAGGTCACAGTGAGCTGCCTGTCGGGCGCTAGGATCCGCCATGTAACACAAGCACTCAGGTCACTCCAAGGCAATTACAAATATGACTCACTCATTGTCCATGCTGGTGTGAATGACCTGAGATGTACCTCCCTGGACTACATGAAAAGAGACATAGAGGAGCTCACTGAGCATGTAGCCCAGGCCGGTATGACCCTGACCTTGAGTAGCATCTTACCCTCACCAAGAATGATGCCACAATATGAAGACAAGATGATCAATTTCAACAATTGGCTTAAGTATTGGTGTCATTCAAAGGGGATCCAATGCCTGTCTGCCTGGGATGACATGCTCGACAAGCCACGATGCTTTGCTAGGGACGGCTTGCACCTGTCACCCATGGGCTTTCGGATATTGGCAAAGGCTCTTGCCACCCCCATACTGCCTTTTTTAGGCAAGGCTCAAAAGACAAACCCACCTCCATAGGTATCACAAGGGATAAGAAACTAAGAGTAATGCTACTCAACGCCACAAGTCTAAACCTCAAGATGCATGCACTCAAAACTCTCCTTAGCATGGAGAACATCGATATCTGTGCAGTAACAGAAACCTGGTTCAAGGCTCCCAAGAGCACCCCAGCACTACCAGGTTATACCTCATACCATGTTTTTCGGCCCCAAAACTTGGACCGAACCACAAAAGGAGGGGGAGTATCAATATTCGTCAAAGATACCCACACCTCCAGGTTGGTGGCACAGCACGAAGCATCAGAGATTATCCATGTGCAACTAACAGTGGGTAAAACTGCCTTCCAGTTTATAGCCTGCTACAGACCACCCTCCCAAACCCAGGAACCCCACTCGGCCTTCCTGAGAACACTGGAAAATATGAAGGTCTCTCCAAACACCATTATATTGGGCAACTTCAACTACCCTAACACAGACAGGGAGCATTACTCTAGCTCCAACACCCTAGCCCAAAGGTTCCTAGAATTTATAAACTCAAATGCTATGGAACAACGTTTTGCCACTCCCACAAGAGGGGAAAACATACTGGACCTGATCATCACCAACATGGGGACTCTATGCTCCAGACCAGAAGTGTATCCCTCACTGGTAAGATCAGACCATAAACTAATCTCACTAGATATTCACATCCCGACCCCAGTCCCTGCCCAGAAAACCACAGTGAAAAAAAACTTCTCTAAAGCAAATTTCACACTCCTCAAAACCGAGGTGGAATCCTTCAAAGTCCCCGGGCCTGTGGAAAATACGGCCCAGACCGCAGAATCCTTTATAAACGCATTCTATGAACACCTTCAGGAATGCATGGATCGTGCAATCCCAAATAAAACCAAGACCCAATCCTCCAAAGTTAGGCGTCCTGTCTGGTGGACCCCAGCCATAAACAAACTATACAATAGAAGGAGGAAGCTACTACATGATAGAGCAAAATCCCAAAAAACGAAGGCATCTCTGATCAGTATTAGCAAAAAACTATGGGCACTCATAAAATCGTCTAAGGCCAGCTTAGAGAGAAAAATTGCACAGGACACTAAGGATAATCACAAGGCTTTCTTTAGTTATGTTAGGAACCTGGGTGGGAATTCCCAGATATGCTCAGAATTGGTCCAAAATGACAAAAAATACACCAAACCCACAGACATTGCCAACATCCTAGCTGACAGGTTCAGCACAAACTTCTCCCCCCCTTCCCCACCAAAAGGGGAAATATCTATCCCAGCAGAGTGCTGCCCCCCTGACATCTCAGATGCTCAGGTAAGAGCCGCCCTCTCCAAAGCAAAAAACACAGCATCAGTGGGACCAGACGGTGTCCCGGGCTGCGTCCTACATGAACTCCAAGAAGAACTAAACCCAAACATAAAACTACTGTTCAGTCTCAGCCTTACTACAGGATACGTACCCAAAGAGTGGCGTACAACAACAGTGGTCCCTCTCCACAAAGGTGGTGCCTCAACGGATCCTGGAAACTATCGCCCCATAAGCTTGACTAGCTTGGTCTGCAAAGCTATGGAAAGGATCATCATGGACCTCATAAATAAAGATATTGGGGACCAACAGACACTGGATCCTACCCAGTTCGGATTTGTTAAGGACAGATCCTGCCTCTTAAACCTGGTTGATTTCTTTGAAACAGTCACCAAGGCCATTGACGAGGGGAAGGTGGTCCACACAGCCTATCTGGACTTTGCAAAAGCCTTCGATACAATACCCCACTCGGGCATTATAGATAAGCTCACCAGCTTAAATATAAACCCCTATGTCACTAGATGGGTTGCAAACTGACTCAAGGACAGAACCCACATGGTTAGAATTGCTGGAGCCATGTCAGACTCCAAACCAGTGGCGTCCCACAAGGCTCAGTCCTGGGACCTCTCTTGTTCGGTATATATTTCTTGGAGGTACAGGCTAACACGGAAGGACTGTGGCTGACCAAGTTCGCAGATGACTGCAAACTGGGTGCCATAATAGACTCTCCAGCCGACACAAGCATCCTACAAAAGGGCCTCATAGAAACAGACAACTGGTGCCAGAGCCATGGCCTCAAGCTAAACGCCAAAAAGTGTATAGTCATCCCCTTCGGCAAAAATAAAGTGACCACAAATTACCACAAATTACCACATAGGTGGTAATCCATTAAGTACGGAAGAGGTAATTAGGGACCTGGGGACCCAAGTTGAGGGCAATCTCTCATTTGACAGCCACGTGGCCAAAGTGGTTAGAAAAACATTTTATATAGCCCACCTAATCATGAAGGGATTCACATCTAGATCAGGGGAGGTCATCGTGCCTCTTTACTCATCCCTTATCAGGCCCATAATTGAGTACAATGCCCCTTTTGGGATTTACCTTACCAGACACCTGCAGCAACTGGAAAGACCCCAAAAGTACCTCACCACGAGGATCAAAGGACTCAAACAGATGCCATATGCTGCCTGGTTAAAGAAACTCCAGCTCTACTCAGTGGCATACCGCCTGCTCAGAGGCGATCTGTGCCTGACGTATAAAGCCATGTCCAACCTGGAATTAATGGACATGCTGCACCTCAGAAAATTCAACTCCCATCGAGCTATGCGCTTGAGAAACTTGAACCTCAGCACTGAAATAAATAGGACATGCTGGAGGGACAGATTCATAACCCAGAGGCTCCCTTCACTCTGGAATAAAATCCCAGTCCAGGTTAGGCAGAGTCCCTCATTGACTCTCTTCAAGAGGAATCTTGATGAGTGGACGGGTGATAGTAGGTTTACCCCAGGTATCACTTCTGTGTCACTGTTAGACAGAGGCACAGTATACTAACCTCGAAAAAGGGCATAGCAAAATTCATTTAAAATGGGTGGCAAAAGCCAAACACACTCTGGCTAGGCTTATAAATGCCCTAGGGCAGATAGCCTAGTATGAACCTATGAACCTATGAACAATATCATTTGTGAGCCAATAGTAATCTCCAGATTACACAACCTTTTAATGAACTCATAAAATATGTAATTAGGTCATAGTGGAGTAGAGGTGTCAGAGTCACATAAACTGCAATGGCCTCAGTCTTTCCTTTAGTTGTGGTTTAAAGGCTTCAAGATCATCAGTCAAGGAATTAAAACATGCCATTTCATCCTGAAGAAGAGAGAAATAAATCATCCATGTAACTGTGGTATGCTAAACCCATTTCCCTCAACAGATCTAATAATGGAAGCATGTACATAGAAAATAACAGTAAAGGGCCCAGAATCTTGTGTTTATGATTGTAGGACAAATATATATCAAGTCCAAAACAGACTGTGTAAGTGGTTAGACATATTAGACGAAGTATAGTCAAGAATAACAAACAATATTCCACAGTACAAATGCAAACATTCTATTAGAATGCCATGATCCACAGTGTCAAAAGCAGCACAGTGATCCAGGAGGATCAGCACTCTCTGGTGCCTCTGGTCTCTTGACATAAGGAGATCATTAACCTCTCTAAGTAGAGCACTTTCCATGCTATGACCAGTATGAAAACCTGACTGGAAAGGATCCATGAGTACACTATTATGTAGATGGGTTTCTAGCTGCTTGAAAACCACGTTTTCAATAATCTTAACTAAAAATTGACGATGAGAGATTGGGAGATAATTATTTAAATCATTTGAATGAAGAAATGGTTTCTTAAAGGTTGTGATTGTGATGCTATCTAGCTGGAGTTTTGAGTCTTTGAATATCAAATTGATGTGTACAAAATGATTGTGTTACAAATGTATTGGGACTGTATGGCATTTAAATATCAAACTTATTTGTACAGATGCTTTGTTACAAATGTATTAGAAATTTATGGTATTTTAATACCAAACTGACTTGTACAGAGACTTATGTTACAAATGTATTAGAACTATATGGCATTTGAATATCGAAATCCATTTTTAAAGTTGCTAGTTTTGAAAAATATATCCACAGTGGTTCCTCCTGGAAGGAGAAGGAAAATACATGTGAGACTGTGTGTATATATGTTAGCGAAGGACCCTGGAACAGTAGCGGTTAACCAGCTAGCTTACTTTAATCAAAATAAGGGAAATGTAAATGAGCTTTTAGATCATTAAAATGGCATACCACAGTGATGAATAGGACCAGAGTCATTAGGTCTGGGACAGGCCATTGTATAATAGCCTCTGTAAAGAAGAGGGGAAGTACTGTAATTGTTTCATGGCTCCAGGGCACTACCATAAAAATTTAGGTGTATATTGTAACCATCTATGGTAAATTCCTATCTCAGCTTCAAAGAGGGGATACTGTGAGTACCTAGAGTCAGGTGACCAGATGAGGTCATTCAGCCAGCCATCTTGGAAATTGTTTTAGATTATTACAGTGGGAAATCTCTGAGCATTGAGTATTCGGTCTTGGGCCTAACAACAACAAAAACCATTCACCACATCATCTGCCTTGCTCTGTTAAGTAAGTAGGGAATAGTAATTCTTCTAGATTCAGTCAGGAAAATATAGTGAAACTTCGTTTAGATATTGTTTTTCTTTATTTTCCTGACTCTGTCCATCAGTGTTATTTTCAATATTTCCTGTGATTTGAACTCTGTGGTTTACAGTAAATATATATTCAGTATTTTCATATTCTTTTATTACTTATTATTCAATATATTTAAAACTTTTATTGTGGATGGTCCCTTTTAGAAAGTATTTAACCTTTGAGAGTGGTTATATTTACTAGATAACCACTGTGTGGGCTGCTCCAGAAGTCCTGGTTGTCTTGGTCAACTCCTATATGTATTAGCTTTAATATTACACAGTATAATTAGACACCCTTTGTTAAAGGCCTTAGAGTAGCTGATTGTGGAGTGTCTGGTGGCAATGATAACTACCTTATACTCTGGGCAGAAGGGGGCACAACAGGTAAATCCATGCCAGACTTTCCCAGGTGTGTGTGTGTGTGTGTGTGTGTGTGTGTGTGTGTGTGTGTGAAGAATCAAATTTCACAGTGTGTGTGTCAGCTACTTGGAGCAGGGACATGAAGCACTTGGTTCACAGAGAGGGTGCTGGAGGACTTGGACACTCTGTCTGAGGACCTAACTCTAAAGCTGTACCAGCGGGGAGTTTTACTGGGGACCTGGGGGGGGGGGGAAGAGAGAGAAATCCAGACTGTGCGTGTTCCCTGTGTTCTCTTAAGGGAAATTGTGCTTGATGCAGAGAGGTCTGCATCTGGAAATATTGAGTGTAGCCATTTGTATTCTAAGTGCACATTTCTCTCCAGTGTCAGTGGTGAGGATTCAGGCTCCTTGATTACTGGCCCAGAGACTGGTCATCACAGGGATATCCAAAGCCTCCTTCAAGGCTAAAGGGAAAATTCCTTCCTTCTTTGATGTTACCAAAATCCTATAAATCACTGAACCCAGAACATCAAGGCTTGCCATAATCACCCTTAATGACAAGGGTCCAAAGTACAAGTAGCTGCTTTCAAGGTGGTAATGATGATAGTGAACCTCTGAAAATATGGAATATTGAAAACTGACCAAGAGTTTGAAAGGTTGGGAAGACTCACTGCAACACCTGTGTGTTCAACTAGAAGAAGAGTAGACCTAGTGGAGGTAATCATACTGGCAAAAAAATCAAGCTGCCATCTCACACTTACTTGTTGATGACATCCTTCTGGTAGCCACACAGGCTGTGCTGCACAGCCTGTCTACCACCCACAGGAGTGCAGCTGGTTAATTAGCCAATGAGGAAATATCACTAGATATATTTTCTGACATTTTCTGGAAATTCTCAGCTTGATAGTTTGCATAATGTTCATCAAGCACAATCTTATCACTCCAAAGGGCCAGCTCAATACTAGCAGCATTAAAACCTGAGCACAGCTCTATGCATAGTACAGAGATAATGGTAATCCAGGGTTTGTATCTCTAAGTAGAGAGTGGACAGACATGACTTGGAGCTAAGTAGGCCAGGGTATGACAGCAGGAGTTATATTCCACCATCGTGACATCAACAGAATCAGCATCACTATCCAACAGAAAGATAGCCATTCTTAACTGAGTCAGAAGCTGTATGAAAAGGGATTCTTAATGAACATCAGCCTAAGTATTTAAGAATTTGAAATTATTTCATTTGCAAACTGTGTGTGTAAGCTGGTTCCATGAACTATATTCTGTCATGACCTACTTATTTGACTTAGTTCAAAATGTTTCTGTATTTTTCCTTTATTTCACTGATTTCATTGTAATCCATTAGCCTGATTAACCAATAGCATGCTATATATATTTGTTTAATACTAAGGCAGACTATGTAGTTTGCTGCTCGGATCTACATTCTAGAACTCAGTATCATATTTAAACAACAAAAGTCTGGAGTCTATCAGCCACCTAATGGAACGCATCAGCTCTGCCAGACAAATTTGATGGGACATTTTTTACAATGTCACAAAAAAGGCAGCTTAATCTATTTGATAAGAAATCCAAAGTGTGCTGCATTATAATATCATCTCGTTCTACTTTTTCCATATTAAAGCATAACAGCTTTTATAACAGGCAGTTAAGTATTTTGAGAACAATTTTCACAGCCTCCCTTATTTTTAGTATTTTTCCTCAAACTGAACATGTTTCACATTGGTTTCTTGCTGGCTTAAAATTAATCTAGACACCTTCCTCTTCTTTTTCCTATGTTTTTTTTTTTTTCTTTTTCATTTTAAGTATACCAGAGAACATAATCTGAAAAACAAATATATTTCTTCAGGTATACTGCAATACATAGATTTGGATCTAAACACTGGGAAAGTTTAATAACACATGTTCTTTTTCCTTATCATGCAATCTTGACCGAATGCTAACTTAAATCGACTAAGCACATATCAGTTATACCACTTTTAGAAGATTCTGCTCTTGAACAAAGAAATGTAAACACTTTAAATTTAATACAAACATGCAATGTGCATGGTTTCCACAAAGAGGGCATTTCCTTTTTAAATGTCTGCACACCATACACTTCAAAGTATTAGAAGGTATGGCTTTTCCAAATGTTCTGTTATCATTGTCAGTTTATCAAGATCAGGAATGAAAGATTGTGATTTTTCACTCTATTTGGCACAGCCAAGTTACTAGATGTCATCTGTAGGCCATTTATTTTGTTAGCTGCCTGCAGTTTACTATATTTATTTTACTGGACAACTCAAATAGTCCTTCACAGACCTTTTTTTCAACTATGACCAGGAATGTAAGGGATACAGAGAATATGGCCATTTTTAGTACGTCAACATGTTTTAAGGAAGTGAGACTAAACACAGCAAAGCCATAAGGACCAGAAGACACCACACAACTTGTGACCAGAGGTCAGTACTGAAGTCTGGATTAGGAAGCTGTCAGCTAGAAACTTTAACTAGCTGGATTATCATGGACAGGACAGAAATATACAATCAATATATTTTGCTTAATCTACATTAAGCAGAGAAAATATAGTGTTAACAGAAGTTTATCAATCCGCTTTCTCAATATTAAGACAAAGGCTGGCTGGATTATTTTCCTTTATGATGTGTGATTAAGATGAAACACCATTTGGCTGATTGAAATAAACAAAGAATAGAATTATTGCTAACACAACTGTTTTTCTGATTCTTTGCCAGGGGTGGTGACATGTTTTCAGATGCTGCAGATATACAAAAACATCTTGGAAATGCATTTTTCATTTCCAAACAATTTGAGAAGAAAAGTAGGATTAAGGCATACACATTCTCCTGAGACAAGCTAGTCTTACATTCCATTTTTATATGCAGTATTCTATATGCAACAGAATGCTCATTAACAAAGTAGAACAGCTATCTCCTGCCAACAAAGTGTTTATGTACAAGCAGCTACCAGGTTTAGACAGAAGGCAGTCCTGGGAGCCATAAAACTTGTGGGAAACACATTTCTCTGTGGTATTTTAGTACTTTGAAAAATTAAATCACTGGGAAAATATGTTGTGCCGTAAACATCTGAAGAGCTTTATAAAAGTAATAGCTCTGCAGCACCTGTTTTCAGAAATTTTAGGAAACATGAGAATACATTTTTACATATTTCAACTCAATTAGTAAGCAAGGTTTTGAGTTCTGCATAAATAAGATAGCAGTTTCAGTCAAACTGCTTCAGTTTTACTTTTTTTTTCTGGGCAACAGTATATGTGTTCTACATTATCATATCCCATAAATGAAGGCAGGGATCAATCAGAGACACTTATTACTGGTGATCAGTAAATGCCGAGCATGAGTTAAGTGTAAACAGCAAGGTACAGAACCCTGTAGGTTTTTAAATGGAATTACTTCGGACTCTTGTACTGTTATCGCTAAACAAATGTAATTGACTTAATCAGATAAAGAACTATATACTCTATAATAATGAATAATAATGCAATTCTCATTTAAAACCTGATTTTTTTTTTAGCTTATAACATTTAATATTATTTTTACCATTCTTAGTTGAATTGCTACCATATGCCTTATCCTATTCATATGACACAGTTTCACCCATAGGTCAGCACCTTTTAAAGCCCATAATTTCGATTTTTTTGTATAGAAGCCAAACCATAGACATTAAATTCTCTATGACAACACATAAGCATTATATTTTTGTCTGAGGTCCTATATTACAACACTTGCACTGTAAACTAATGCTTCCAGGTCTTACTGATTGTTTTTCTACCTAAATTAGCGATTCTGCCACTCACGGCTCTGCCCCCACTGTTTGCCCTCACTACACTCCCCTGCCCTACCCCCACTTTCCTTTAATTTATATCCCCTAGACACGCTTCCTTCCAAAACTAACCAATAGAGCTTGCCCACTTCCAGGTCTCTACTTCCTTCCACTTAACACCATCCCCACCTATCAACATGGCTCCCTCCATTGCACATACAGTAGAATTATCCCATACTATATTACTGCTATCACTTATAATACAATTCCCATCAACCAATCCCATATTAACATTCACCAAACCCACTTCTGCAACTGGCTCCCTTTACACCCCAACTGACAGCTATTTAGAAATGAACCCCAGTCTCCTTTATATAACTTCATTACTCTATTCAAAAATATACATCCTCCCCACAAACTACACTATTTACAATTCAAGCTATACTAACCTTCTTTTATTGCACTACATCAACTCCAAACTAATCACCCTTACTCTTCGACTTCCACTTATTTTCTTGACATTAGCCCAATGTGGTGATATCCATCCAGACCCTAGCCCTTTTACCACCAGTCCACCTATTGCAACAAACCCCACAAACTGCTTAAAATCACTACACATAACTACCATAAACCTTCAGTGTATCTGCAATAAAACCTCCGATCTACATGCCTGGTTAGCTCATAATAAAACAGACATCCTAGCTACTACTGAGACATGATTAAATCCTAATATAAAAGACTCAGAATTTCTCCCTCCCAATAATAAGTAATAAGGGTTAAAAGAATCTACAAGAAAGGAAGTGGTGCTGCCATCCTATTCACTAATGCTCTTAACATATTCCCATTTACTAGTCACATCCCACATTTCCTAAATGCTGAAATCTTGGTCTCCCTCCTAAAAGTTAACAGCTCTATAAATCTCTGTAGTATAGTCCTATACATTTCCCCAGGTAATAACATCCCTGTTCTAGAAGAAACATTATCCTGGGCATCATGGACTATAAAAAAATCAAACTTTAATCCTAGGTGATGTGAACATTAATTGTTCTAATATTTCCTTAAAATCTCCATCCACCAATATTGACCTGTTTCACTATACCCAACTAATCTGTACCCCCAGTAGATATAATAATAGAATCAATGAAGTACCCATCTTAGACTGGATCCTAGTCTCAGACTCAACAAAAATCTCATCAGCTGGTACCCTCCCTGACTCTGCAAGCGATCACCTTCCTGCCTTCATTACCTGAGCCTATTCCCCTTTCAAAAAATAAATAAAATAAATAAATAAATCACTTCAGACATGTCAGGAACCTATCAAAATTCGGTTCCGTGTTACGCCGTTGCAGACGCAGATTGTCAAATGCATCTTTGTTGAACAGTAAAGCGCGAAAAGGCAAAATAGCGAAGTGGTGTTTGGCCACTTTCCCTACTTTGCCTTTTCAGTACTGTAGTGCAATCTCGGAGTTGGTATATGTAAGTGGGGCCACAGCCCCCCACGTTAAGTAATGTTTTACTGTTTTTTTTTTTTTCGGAACAGCGATTGTTTTCCATTGAAAAATAATCGCTGTTCTGAAGTTTAGACGTTGTAAGCTTTTGCTTACATGGGGTTGATTATCTGTCGTTCACTCTTCTGAGCTTGCGATATAATAATATAGACCCTCAAAATTCAACCCCCACACATTCAACAACATCCTGAAAAGCATAAATTGGAATAACCTAAAAACTCTCTCCCTAGACGATGCCCTGCACTGCTTTAAAACCACCTTTCTAAAAATATTAGATGGCCTCCCACCCACCCAAACTAAAAGAATAAGAACGAATCATGCTGCTTGGTTAACTAAATCTACTGAGGAAATAATAACTAGGGACAAAACCTGGAAGCCATGCCATAAACACAAGAACTTAGATTTACTAAAGTACAAGCAACTTCATAACCATAACAAGAGAGAACACTGCTTCAACATTCGAAGAAATTACAAAAACAGCCCAAAACTATTCTGGTTCTTCATTAGCCCTCTCCTAAACCCTGGCACAAAAAAATAATCCTTGCCCCCACCCAGACAAAACATCAGATGAAATAGCAAGCCTGTTCAACTCCTACTTTACAGACACTATAGCTAATATCACAGCCGCATTCTCCCAACCACTCACTACAATTAACTTCCCAAGTAATACTCTACTCTCTCATCATAAACAGCCCCAGCCTCTTCTCTCTACGACAAACACATTAGGCCAAACTACTTCCTGTACTCATACTCCCTCATCCATCCATACAAACTTATCTAAATCCATTTCGTTGCCAGAATTCAAACTCTATACTGTCCCTACAACAACCATAACAATCTTCTTCTGAAACTAAAGCCCAGCTCAAACGCAGCAGATGGCACACCGCAGAATACCTAAAAATCGTAGCAGACACTATTGCTGACCCCATTATCATTCCCATAAAGAGATCCATTCAAGAATTCTATGTCCCCAACCTCTGGAAAAAAGCAGACATACTACCTCTCCACAAAGTAGGTATCTCAACAGATATTTCTAACTACTGCCCTACAGTTATCCTATTCCCCCATCTCCAAACTCCTTAAAATATTTGTACAAACCCAACTTCTAAAATTCCTTTTCAATGAATAAATACTTTCTCAAAATGCAGCATGGTTTCAGACCTGGCCATAGTACTTCAATGGCACTTATATCCTTTATGGACCTAGCTAATAAAGCCTGCAGCTCAGGGAAAATTGTCTCCACTCTATTTCTGGATTTATCTAAAGCCTTTGTTATTGTCTGTCACATGGTCCTCCTTTCCCAGCTTTCTAACATTGGACAATCTATTCCATCTCTCAACTGGTTCAAAAGCTAACTATCTAATAGAGAACTTGGTGTAAAATGGCAATACTCTATATCCCAATATATGCACAACTCCACCGGTGTTCCCCCACTGTTTAATATTTTCATTAGTAACCTCCATCTATCACTTCAACAGGGGTCTCTTGTTAAATATGCAGATGACTCTACTGTAATCTGCTCTGATGAAAACTCAACTACGCCAAATTACTCAATCTGCACTCACTACCGTAGACACTTGGCTCCACAATAACCACCTATCTTTACCCCCCCCCCCCCAAAAAAAAAACAAGCTCATAATATTAACCCCAAAGAAAAACACTCTCATTAGCAAATCTGAATTCTATATATTCTCTCTAACCAACACAAAAATTTAATTAGTTACCCAAACCAAAGTGTTAGGTTTTATAACTGATGAAAACCTAAAATTTGACCTACACAAAAAAAAAAATCACCAAGATTCTCAAAAAACTGGGCCTGCTCTACAAACATATAATTTCCTTTCCCTCCCTACAAAACAAGTACTCACTTCCACTTATCTACTTCCTTGTCAAGCCTACTGTGTCCCATTACTAACCAGCTTCTAATCCTCCCTCAAAACAAAATCAGAAATATGCTACAACAAGATAGCCAAATTTGTAACAAACAGCTACCACACTACCCACCATTGCGTACCCCTCAAATCATTAAACTGGTTTCAATCCCCCCACTATCTTATCTCCAATTAACTACCACACACAAAATACTTACTACATCACAGAATTGCCCTGCCCTAAAGTCCTTATTCTCCCACTATAACCCCACTAGGTCTCCTCCAAATTCAGAAACCTGAGCTACTTGTTGATCAGCTACTACACTCCTGGGTAACGGCTAAAATCTGGACCAGCCTTCTTCCAGCCATTCGCACAACACAATGCACTGCCTTCTTCAAAAGCACCCAACGCACGCACCTTTACTCCACACATAACAAAGTCTCCTCCAGCCATTACCCAGACCTTAGTGCCATCCTACCATTCCCCTTATTCGCCTTTGTAATCACACTTTTCTACACTCTGTCTCTCACTTTACCCATTACTACTAATGATCTTCTCTCCAGACCCCCATCTCTATTATTCCCACCCTTCTTACCTCTACTGTTATCACTTACTTCTTACATATTCCTTCTCATGTTCTTCCATTCATTTTCCTCTTGTATACTACTTCTGCAACATCACTGCTGTAGCCTCTTAAAGTCTTTCCTAGCTTTAATACCTCTGACTTTTTCTGAGTGCTAAGCATTTTATATTCACGCATACTACTATGTCCGCTAGAGTTGTACTACATTTGAATTAGTTTATTGTGTGTAATAAGTGTGTGCACATAAGCTTTTTATATTCACCCAAACGTACACATCAACTACACTTGATACACCCTTATTAAACTAATTACAATGTTGTATAAGTGTGTGTATATATTACAAATGTACTATGTTAAGCACTTTTTTTCCTCCCTTTGTGCTGTATATACTCAGTGTGCCTTGTGATATACTATACATATTCTGTTTGTGTTTTTTGTGGAGCTTTTCTCCCTGGGCCTCCACTGAAAATGGCCAGTGCTTGGCCCATTGGACTTTCCTGGTAAACAAATGCCAACAAATAAATAAATAGATAAATAAATCAGTCAATCAATATTGCTCTTTTTTTCTTTCTTTTTTTTTGTAGTCATCTGCATTACTTATACATTGTCTCCCCTTCTAACACCCATTTACCCATTTGTTTTTCCTATGGGGCTAGAGCAGGGTGAGCGTACTTTGACCTATTCATTCCTTGACTGGCTGAGTATCTAATCACTCCTTCCAGTCCCATTAGAGGTGAGAGTCAGCTTAAGGAATGGGCCACACAAACTCCTCTCCATAACCGACTGAGACATGGTTTAAAGCTGTTCAGAGTACACCGACAGTGCAAGGTTATAATGCCTTCCACACATTTAGACCAGCTACTACACAGGCAGGGACTAAAGGTGCAAGTGTCTTAATACATCAGAAATAAATATACCTCAAAACTGGTCAAACAGAACAATGCAATTGAGCTACTCCATGTTCAAAGTACCATGGACAAAAATCCATTACCACTTCCTTGCAAGCTATAGGTCCCCCTCTAAGACCCAGGAAACACATACCATGTAATTAAACTTATTGGAAACATTCACCATCCAACCCAATGCCATATTCATGGGTGATGTTTTACTCCACTATTAACTGGGAATCTTATACAAAACCAAACGTACAGGTACAGAGACTCCTTGATTTTGTAGAGACACAGTCCCTGGACCAGACTGTCAACACACCAACCAGGAGTGCAGCCATACTGATTCTGGTCCTCACTAATATGGGAGAGTGCTGCACACCCCCTAGTGTAATGTCTTCCCTGGTAAGGACAGACCACAAAATGGTCTCCTTTGAAGTAAAAATAAAACCTGGACTCCCAGCTAACAACAGAATATTCAGGAGCTACTCTAAGGCGTTTAACTTCTGGTATTAAGTGATAACCTGGCAAAATTGCAAGCACACATAAACCCTCGGAATACTGCTGTATATGCAGAACTCTTCACAGAAACCCTATACAAGCATATTAACAGCTGCATAGAGGCTGCTGTACTCACAAGGAAGACGTACATAACCAACTCAAAAAACAAGCCACCCTGGTGAAATCACAAAATCAACAGTCTGTATAAAAGAAGGAAGAAAATCATGGCAAAAATTAGGAGGTGCAGCACGCAGCAGGATAAAAGCACTCTCATCAAACTAAACAAACAACTTAGAGGACAATTAAAGTCTATCAAAGCCAAGTTTGAGGTAAGTTTGGCCTTCTATGCCAAGGACAACCACAACACATTATTTATGTCTGCATTCTCAAAGGCAGTACACAATTGTGTGCAAAGCTCATTGCAAATGGAGCCACTGAAATTCTCCAGGTGCAACTAACACTAGGTAAGACTGCAATCCAAATTGTAGCTTGCTACAGATCCCCCAAGATTTTCACTACTCCTTTCTAAACATACTGGAAAATATTAAGATACAACCAAACACCCTAATACTGGGTGACTTCAACTACCCTGCCATTAACTGGGAAAACTACTTGTGTACCAACACTTTTGCCCTGCCCAACGGTTCTTGGAATTCATAAATTACAATGCCCTGGATCAACTAATCCATTGTCCCACCAGGGGCTCCAATATACTAGACCTGGTCATTACCAACATGGCAAATCGATGCTCCACACCTACGATCACCCCCTCATTGGTCAGGTCAGACCATAAGCTAATCACCCTTAACATCCACATCCCACCCCCACCCCCAGTAAGGAAACCTCCATAAAAAACTTCTCCAAAGCCAGCTTTATGCTAATCAAGTCAGAAGTGACATACTTCATGACACCCATGTAGATGGGAAGTGAAAGTTCAACTGCTGAGTCCTACACTAAGACAGTGTATAAGCACATCCACACATGCATGAATCGTGCCATCCCCAAATAGTACCAAGATGCTCTCCCCCCAAAAAATGAAGCCAATCTGGTGGTCCCCTGCCATAAACAAACTTTACAAAAAAAGGAAGAAACTGTTGTAGAAAAGAGGAAAATCCCAGGATGCAAAAAACTCCCTTACCAGCCTCAGTAAGAAGCTGAGATCCCTCATAAAATCCTCCAAAGCTAGTTACGAAAATAAAATTGCCAAAGATTCAAAGACAACCACAAGGCATTCTATAACTATGTCAAGAATGTCAATGACAATGCTCAGATCTGCTCTGAGCTACAACAGAATGGCATTAAATATATTGATCCCAAGGATATTGCCAATATCTTGGCAGATTGATTCAGTGCCAACTTCACCCACCTCTCAACACCTAAATGGCCCATCTCAATTCTGGAATATTGCCAAATTCTGATAATAACGGCCACACAGGTAAAAAAACGCACTCTCCAAAGCTAAGAATACAGCATCCATGGGACCAAATGACATCCCAAGCTGTGTACTACATGAACTACAAAATTAACTGGCACCTCACCTAAGTGTCATGTTTAAGCATAGCCTAACCTTAGGCTTCATGCCCACTGAATGGCACACAGCTACAGTTATCCCACTCCACAAGGAGGGTTCCACCTTGGATTCCAGGAACTACCGCCCCATCAGTTTAACAAGCCTGATCTGCAAGGCCATGAAACGTATTATCATGGAACTTTCAAACACTGGACACCACCCAGTTTGGGTACGTGAAGGGCCGATCTTGTCTCCTGAACCTGATTGACTTCTTTGAATCAGTCTCCAGAGCCGTGGATGAGAGTAAGGTGGTCCACACAGCCTATCTGGACCTCACCAAGGCCTTTGATACCATCTCCCACTCTGGAATCATAGATAAACGTACTTAAATGGGCATTAATCCCTACATTATTCGATGGGTTGCCAGTTGGCTTACTGACAGAACTCACACTGTAAAAGTAGCTGACTCCAAATCCAGCTCCAGACAAGTGACAAGTGGAGTACCTCAGGGTTCAGTTATGGGACCATTCTTGTTTGGCATTTATTCTCTGAAGTACAGGCCAATAGTAAGGGACTCTGGCTAACAAAGTTTGCAGATGACTGCAAACTGGTAGCCATTATTGAATTTCCAAATGATGTGGATACACTACAAAAGGGCCTTACAGAAACAGATGCTTGGTGCCAGAGCCATGGGCTCAAGCTCAATGCCAAGAAATGTACAGTTATCTCCTTTGGGAAAAAACATGCACCCATGAATTACCACATAGGTGGCAGTACACTAAACACCGAAAGTGTGATAAGAGACTTAGGGACACAGGTGGACAGTGGTCTCACCTTCGATAACCACATTGCCACAACAGTCAGGAGATACTTCTATCTGGCACATCTCATCACTAAGGGCTTTTCATCTAGACAAAAGGAGGTCATTGTCCCACTGTACTCATCCCTCATTAGACCCATTATAGAATACAATGCCCCATTTGGTATGTATCTCTCAAGACATCTGCAACAACTGGAAAGGCTGCAGAAATACCTCACTAAAAGAATCGCAGGCCTAAAGCAGATGCCCTATGCTGACCACCTTAAAAAACTGCAGCTATACTCTGTCGCATATTGTCTACTCAGAGGCGTTCCCTGCTTAACATACAAGGCCATGTCAAACCCAGAGCTGTTGGACATGCTACACTTAAAGAAATCCCAATCCCTCACAGCCACACGCTCTAGGGATCTAAACCTTGTCATCACAATAAACAAAACATGCTGGAGGGGTAGGTTCCTGACCCAGAGACTCCCCAGACTCTGGAATAGACTGCCCATACATGTCAAGCAGAGCACCTCTTTGGCCCTCTTCAAAAGGAATCTTGACAATTGGATGGGAGAAAGGAAATTCACTCCAGGGATCATGTCAGTCGCCCTGCTAGACAGAGGTCCAGGGAAGTAAATAGTGTGGGAAATGGCCAGGGAATTGTTATGGCTAGGCTTGTATAGGCCCGAGGGCAGATAGCCTAGTACCAACCTATGAACCTATACTGAGTCAGAAAATATAGCAAACTTACTGGCCAACAAATTCATCTCCAACTTTACCTCTCTCTCCCCGACAAACTTCCCTCAGAAAATACCATCAAATAAAACTTACCCTACTATCACTAGGGAACATGTCCTTAATGCTCTCTCAGGCCAAGAACACTGCATCAATGGGCCCAGACAATATCCCAGAATGCCTTCTAAATAGCATGAAACATGACCTATCATGCCCTCTGGAATTGCTACTTAACTGTAGGATCCAAACAGGCTTTGTGCCTCATGAATGGAGAACAACAACAGTCATCCCTCTGCACAAATCTGGTCCATCTACAGACACATAAGTCTCACTAGCCTTATATGCAAAGCCACAGAAATGATCAGTAATGATATAGTAAATCTCCAGACACTGGACCTAATCCAATTTGCTTTCATCAAGGTCAGGTCATGCCTACTCAACTTGGTGGATTTCTTTGAGAAGGTCACCAAAGCAATGGATAAGGGCAAAATGGTTCACACTACCTACCTTGGCCTGGCAAAGGCATTTGACACAATACCTCACACAGGCATTGTTGACAAACTCAAGAGATTTAGGTACAAAGCCATACAACACCCAGTGGATAGCCAAATGACTCACAGACAGAACCCAGGAAGTTAGAATTGGGGAGTCCACCTCTACAAAGGGGACAGTCACAAGTGGAGTCCCTCAGGGATCAGTCTTTAGGCCGCTCCTTTTTGGCATTCACTTCCCTGAAGTCAAGGCCAATGTCAATGGTCTCTGGCTGACTAAATCTGGAGATAATTGCAAATTAAGAGCTATCATTGAATCCCACTCAGACACAAGTGTTCTCCAGGAAGGGCCAACACAAACAAACAACTGAAATCAGAGCCACGGACTAAAACTCAATGCCAAGGAATACATAATAATATCCTTTGGGAAGTCATCCACCTCTGGTAACTATCATATTGACAACATACCCCTTAGAGTGGACCCAGTAGTCAAGGACTTAAGGGCACACATAGACAGTAATCTAGCATTTGAACATCATGTGTCTACAGTAGTGAGGAAATCATTCTATATTACGCAACTTATAAACAACGGTATGGCATGTAGGTTCAAGGAAGTCATTGCTCCACTATATTCAGCATTTGTCAGACCTGTCATTGAGTACAATGCTCCCTTTGGTATGTACCTAACTAGGCATATCCAACAACTGGAACATCCACAGAAGTGCCTCATTAAAAAAATACGGAGCATAAGTAACATGTCCTACGCAAACCACCTCAAGGCCCTATCCCTGTATTGTCTCCTACAGGCTGTTGAGAGAAAGACCAATGCCTGGCATACAAGGCATTGTCAGACCCCACGCTGATGGACCTCCTGCACATCCACAAAACAAACAGCACCAGAATTACCCATTCTAAAACCTTGCCTATGATATAAATAGGACCTGCTGGACAGACAGGTATGTATCCCAGAGACTTTCTCTGCTCTGGAACAGGCTCCCCATCCATGTGAAGCAGAGTTTCTCCCTAACCCAGTTCAAGTATAACTTGAAAAATTGGATGGGGAACAGGGAATTTCATCCCTGGTTTGGCATCTCTGTCTTTAATGGGCACAGGTAACCTATAAACCATTCATCTCACAGGCCCCTGCTTGTAAATGTTTTATCTCCCAAGCCTCTGCTTGTACTTATCAAGGGTACCAGAACTTGTCAGAGATTTGGGACGTATGGCTAGGCTTAAAAAGGCCTTGTGGTTGTTAGCCTAGTAAATGCCTATAAATCTGTCTCTAGCTGACTGTGACTTCCACCATCACTGTTCTCAGGTGGCATGTCAACACAGTTAGATATGCCAGGCCCAATCCAATGTGGCAAACCACCATACAGCACTAGCCCACAGAGTTGTAGCCAATTATGTACATGCCTCTAGGAATATAGCATGCAGTGAGGCAGACCACCACCCTCCCCAGTATAATGGGCAAGCTAGCATCAATAGCTCAATTCAATGTGCATAAACTCTAGCATACATGACACTCATCGAATGTAAACAGTCTGGGACATAGTCAGGGCTTTATCACTCTGTGTCACAGAGGTACAGTACGTATACATTTCATGAAAAGTGTTTTCCTTGGTGGGTATTCTACATTTGTAAGCATATTGACATTAGAGCTACTGAGCTCCTACTAAGTCTTGGATCTGCCATAAGCAAGCTTAAGAATGTTTGCTATGTGTACTCTCAACACCTCTATCTCTTCATCATGCAATCCCCTCCTGAATTCCAACACTGTCTCAATGAAGAGAACTTTTTTATCTTTTATATCTGCCACTACTTGTCTTCCTGTCATCACAATCAACACCAATGAATTTTTTATGAATATATAGTCCACTATGTTGCCATATGCTTACAAGCAATGTTGAAAAAAATCAGCATAATATACTATGATATACATGAATTACTACAGACAAAGTCAAAAACAGTGTATCCTATAGATGACATAGAACATAACATGTCAATATTTGCCAAGGTTATCCAGGCGTAGGAGGTTGGCATAATGGTTGTTTACCTTACAAACAAAAGGTGCAGGGTTTGATTCTCACATGGAGTAACTGGCTACACTCAATATGGTCCACAAGGACAGTTAGCCTAGTACTAATCTACGAACCTAATCAGTAACATTAAATAACTTCCATAGAGATTAAACCTAAAAAGCTTAAATGATGGACATATGACAATACCTCCATGCATCTGTTGCCAGATAAAAGAAGTACTAACATTCAGAGATGCAGTAACAGTCACCCATCCTTGGATGAATCTGAAAGAGTTCAAATGATCACTGGCTCAATAACATACCCGTCATCATCCACACCAAAGCACCTAGAAATTTGAAAATACACAGTAATATACACACATGAATATACCACTGCACAGAATGGGTAACTCATTTTTTACTCATGACCCGTGGCATAATGGATAAGGTCTTCACCTCACATAAACAGAGTCCAGGGTTTGTTTATTAAATAAAAATAACCAAACAATAAACACTACATTTTAGTCTGGCAGTTAGCACACAGGATTAAGACTATGGGGGAGGTTAACAAGCTGCTTCCTGTGGTAGAGGGTTTGGGTCCCATCAGCCTTCATTTGTCTATTGTGTGACCTTGAGCACTGCACCTAATCAGACATGCTTTGGGACAGGTGGTAAACTGGGCTAGGCTACTCAGTGGTCCCCTAGACTGCATGCCTAATAACTATGAATCTGTGGGTGCATTGTTTGATTATGAGAGCACAGCCTAACTGACAAAGCTGGATTAGTATCTCCACAGGCGACAGAGACTCCAACAGATACAACAGCCAGTAAACATGCAGTAAAATGCAAAACGGTACAAAAACGATGGATTAGCGCTTTCATCATATATATAAACTTCTTTAGATAAAACACATTGTTTGAACTCCATTTAAATAGCAGCAGGCAAATTTACAGAAGTTAAATTCTGATATTAACAAGCTTGATGATTTCATTACTCATGATCTATCATTCAACCAATAGGCACACTAGCAACCTTCCTGGACACACCTTTAAGTTTGTGGTTATAGAGAGGGTGCCAATGGATCTGAGTCGTGGTCCCTGGCAGCTACTTTTAGAAAAATATAAATTGTACTGGCAACTGCAATTAAATGCTGGTAGCTGACCAGGACTTAATAGTTTTACATCTATTTCCTGTTTATTAAAACTGAAGGCTTTAGAGAGGTAGTTCTATTTAAATGTTATTTAGATATCATTAAAGAAATATTTCAAGTTTTATCTGGTTTTTAAAATATTTTTCACTTTATTGTTTGCTTTGCTTAGAGCTTGGCAACCAAGTGATCTTGTGATTTCTATCGTGACATTTTATGTTTTTTTTACCATGTGACTTTTTACCTGCTGCTATTTAAATGCAGTTCAAAAAGTTTATATTTAATAAATAAAAGTATTAATCCACTGTTTTTGTACCATTTTGCATTTTGCTGCATGTTTACTGGCTGTTGTACCTGTCGGAGTCTCTGTGACTTATTTTTACTGGTTTTTTGCTTTTTAGTTTCAAGAGTTAGATTACTTTTTAGTTTCAAGAGTTAGATTCCTATCTCCCCTGCCACCATGAGTAAAAATAAGAATTAATATAGCAATGGTGAGGAGCTCAAAGCAACCAACTCTGTCTGAGTGGGTAAAGCATTAAAAAAAAATCTAGCAGTTTCACAGATGTGGCTCAATAGGTTCATAGGTTGGTACTAGGCTATCGGCCCTAGGGCCTATACAAGCCTAGCCATAACAATTCCCTGGCTATTTCTTCCCACACTATTTACTTCCCTGGACCCCTGTCTAGCAGGGCGACTGACGTGATCCCCAGGGTGAATTTCCAAAAATCCACAGAAGGGATATCTTTATTATAACAACTAGAGGGTACACGCAATCTTTTGTGCCAAACAGATACTTATTCAAGTGTTTAAGAAACAAGTT
Organism: Protopterus annectens; assembly: GCF_019279795.1. Classification (NCBI taxonomy): domain Eukaryota; kingdom Metazoa; phylum Chordata; order Ceratodontiformes; family Protopteridae; genus Protopterus; species Protopterus annectens. The sequence continues at coordinate 230,822,734 of NC_056749.1, forward strand.
TATCTTGGTAGTTATACCTAGATTAATCACATGAACTTTTAACTTAAGAACACAAAGTCCTGAGTAAAAATAGGACTAAATATAAAGGTATATTCCATTTAGCTTTATTAATGGTTTTATTTTTAATCATTTTAATAAAATAATTATTTTGTATTGAGCCAGGTGTGCCGTTTTCTTTGGTTAAAACTATGAGATATCAACAATCCTGCTGTGGTAGACTGCTGTTACACAGTTGAATTATTTTAAAAGGAAATGTCTCACTTTTATTTTAAAAAGAAAAGTTTCACTTTTTTAAGTATTACACTGTAGTATGGACACTCTAGTGCAGTTCTGTCTTTGCCCTGATATGAGTCAGTAGGGATCACTCTGGGGTATACTGTCTATGCCAAAAACGTGGTGACATCTTCACGGTACACTGTCTGACACCCAGGGTGTTCAGATAAGTAAACCCATTCAACAGTTTCTGAGCATGCAAAATGGGAATTCTTTAAAAATGAATGAAGAATGCAGGTATGCTTAGTTTATATTAAGTATTTTCAAACAGCTGTTTTTTTAAATGAAGTAAGTATTTCAAATGTGTTTCTCTGATTAGCAGCAAATACAAATAGCATTTCACTGACTCCATGGCACAGACAGAGAAAGCCCTGACTGTGACCCAGACAACCAAGACTGACTGGCAATCTCACACCTGAAGCAGCCAGCAAGAAGGATGCGTGTCCAATACATGCTTACTCATTCTAAATGGAGGAGGTGGCCCAGGCCTTTGAATTACCAACACTTGTAAAATTTTTGGTCAAGAGATTTGTGCCAATCTCTATTAAACCAAAGTATGTGTAGCAATCATCAAAGTAAGAGTATAGAAATGTTCTTGTGCTAATGGGGGCTTAATAAGACCCACTTTAGTGGAAATGCACAACAGTCACCATTGAGAGGACTTAGGGATTTAGAGCTAAAAGCTTTTAAAAAAATGCTCTTACTAAACATACTTTGTTGCTAATGATCAGAATTTTTACTTAACGATCATTAATGTTAATGTAAATAACATAGGAAGTGATAGGCGTACACAAACACACATGCAGGATTACTATTAAATTATGCTCCTTATAGCAGATAAACTAAGAAACAGGGATGAACAGCATTGTCTGGTAAAATCCAATAGTCCTCAATATGGACAAAGCCTAAAACAATGGGGGGACAAAGGCCCAAAATGGGGAGAGATTTTAAATATTGCTCTTATAAACATAGAAAGTTCCTAAAACAGCAGCATTTGTGTCGCTATGCATTTTCTGAAGGATATGAAGTCTGAAACTCAAATATGTCATTATTTCATGAACTTCATCCCTCGGTGATCTGGCAGAAGCCCCACAAATTTTAAAAGACACAGACCAAAAATATGAGGTGAAAACCTGGATAGTTAAGAGATATGTTAAAAATATTTTTAAAATAAACCACTAAAATGAAATGTTACTGTTTTATTATCAGTTATTAAGCTCGTCAGCACTCTTTAAATCAATATTTTAGCCTGTTATTTCCTTTTAATGTAAATCTTCGGACTTCTACTATTTTATTTATATCCCATTTATCTGTGTATTTGTTTTTAAACAGCTTAGGAATCACTAATATTAAGTGGAAAAGCTTTCGCCACTGTTATGTTTGTTTTAATAATGCATGCCTACTACTAATATTAAGTGAAAAATCTTTTATTGGTGTTATGTTTATGTTTTAATAAAGTATTCCTACTCTGGTTTCTTTGAGTTGAGCAGTTATATTTCACTTACTTTTATCAAAGACCCCAGATATGATTGGTAGACAGCGCTATTGACAATTCACACCCCAAATTTGACCATAAGACTGGGTTACTGAGCAGGAATTCCTCTCTGGGAAGGGGGTAACCCTCCCAGTGGTGACATGGGATATTAAAGCTGGGCTTGATAGGAAAAATAAATGACTCAACAGGAGGGTTTTGAAAGAATGCTGACGGTAAGCAGTTAGAGTGAAAAATATTACATTAAAAGTCTTGTTGAGGTTTTTCAGATTTGGATGAAAGTACTCAAACTAAAATTGACTGATGGCTGCTTTAATAAATCTGTCCAACACTTCTTTCAGAAGTTATTATATATATATATATATATATATATATATATATATATATATATATATATGTATATGTGTGTGTGTGTATGTGTGTGTTATATATCAGAGAGAGAGAAATAGATATACATCCAGGAATAATATTTGTTCATTAATCTGTCTTTCTCTCTCTCTCTCTATATATATATATATATATATATATATATATATATATATATATATATATATATGTGTGTGTGTGTGTGTGTGTGTGTGTGTAGCGACAGACAGCACTAAGGACAGACAGAAATATAAAGGTAAAAACACACAGAACACTGGATATATATAGATATATACAGATATATGTATACACACACACATGGGTGTCATTCAAGTGGTCAGAAATTCACATAGTTGAAGCAAAGACAGACAGGGAATAGAGAAATTATTTTGGTATCTATAAGTACCATGGGGTGGGGGTATGGGGGACTTGCCTACCACAAAAAAGGGGGGGACAGGGTTTCAACTTTTTTTTAATAGCTGACTTTTTATGACATTCATTCAATAATTGTGTAATCACACTGTACTACAGCTCCTAGCATTAAACTTCTGACAAGCATGCTGTACTATTTCTCCTTGCTTTCAAAAACTGACCAACAAATCTGCAGCTCTTCACAGACCATGCTATGAAGATTGCATTAACTTTCACAATAACTTTCAAATAATTACAAAAATGATTTCATCTGAACACACATCATCCACAAACTATCCAACAAAAGACTGAACTGACATGTCATCCAAAGCGGTTAAGATGGCATTGATAACCAGGCTGGCCAAAACACAAATGGAATTTAATTGAAGGACTATTCAATTTGTTTTCTACTGTTGCAACACTTCAAAGAATGGCAGTAAAATGATTCGGCAGGTGCAAACATCAAAGTAATTGTGCAAACTAAAGAAATAAATATGCATTGAGAATGCGCCACAGTAACTGTAAGCAGCATTCTCCGCTGCCAACAGACTAATATTAAGATACTGCCATTTGAGGTTTAAGATGTTACATTTGTGGTAGGTATTTATCTAATTATTTTACACTGATTCTTGATTTGCACCTGCCCAGTAAATTGTTCTTGGCAAGAATTTCACGGCACTCAAGCATAAGTTGAGTGGCAACCTATGGTGTATGCCTTGTGAAGATGTCAAAGCCTTAAGTGTACAATCTATTGCAAATACTTGTGAGAAATAGAGCCTTCAAGCTATAATTTTCACATCTTCAACAAATATTGTATTAGAGGTTTGCATATATGGGTTTCAGAGGATTTTTTTCACAATCTACCTTTCAGAAAGTACAGTTGTGTACACTTAACCATAAATGTAGATGTTCAAGTGTCTTCACTGTTGCAATCATCACATTTGGGTTATCCCTGGCAGGGTAGCCCTCGGCCAGCCCGAATACCAGAGACTTGGTATTTCTGTGTCAGTTGCTGTCACTTGAGGACTGATGTCAGGTCATCAGTAGTATAAAGTAAAGCAGCCGATGCCATTACATAAGTTTTTCTTGCCCTAACCTGTTAGGAGCCCCCAGTCAAGGAAGGTGGAGGCAGTCAAGGAAACTAGGGGCTGGCTAGCATGCCCTGCAAGACTGCAGAGGCAAACCCTGCCCTGGATTTGAAGAAGAGAGGCAGGTGGTAATGCTTGGTAAAAGTGTGAACAGATGTCCAGGTGGCAGCCTCCAGGATGTCCCTGGTGGGGACTCCTCTGAGGAAAGCTGTAGAAGTGGATGCTGCTCTGGTGGAGTGTGTCCTGACCCCCTTGGGGGGAGGCTTTCCATGCTGTTTGTAGCAGAAATGGATGCAGTGTGCTATGCATTTGGAAATGGTTTGTTTGAATATGGCTTTGCCTTCTGCCCCTGAAGCAAAGCTAACCAGCAATTGATCAGGCTTTCTGAAGGGTTTAGTCCTGTCCAGATAGCATCTGAGCTGTCTGAGCACATCTAGAGAGTGAAGAATCCTTCCCACCTTGTTCTGGGGATTAGGAAAAAAGGTGGGCAAATGAATGGATTGGCTCAGAGCCACACTGGAGACCACCTTTAGCATGAAGGATAGGTTAGTTCTGAGGGAAACCCTGTCTGCATGAAAGATGAAGGGTTCCACAGCCATGAGTGCTTGCAGTTCAGTGACTCTTCTGGCTGAAGTGATGGCCAAAAGGAATACTGTCTTCCAGGAGAGAAATTTTAGCTCTGCAGAGGAAGATGGTTTGAAAGGGGGCAGGGTGAGCTTTTCCAATACAAAGTTAAGGTCCCAAGCTGGTGTTGGTGCCCTTCTGGGTGGCCTCAAGTTGCTAGCCCCTCTTAGGAACTGTTTGACCAAAGGCTGTGAGAAAAGGGGCTGCTCAGTGTGAAAATGAGCAGAAATAGCAGAGGCATGAATTTTTATAGAGGAGAAAGAGAGGCCATTGTGTAGTAGGCTAAATATTCCAGGATGAGAGAGGGGGAGGGGAGGGCTGTGCTGTATTGGCTCCCTCAGCCTGGATCGAGGTGCAGAACCTTTTCCATTTATCAGCAAAAGACATTTTCATGCTAGGGCATCTGGCCTCATGGATAACATTCAGAACCTGTTAACTGAGGGTGGCAGATTGGTTCAGGGTTACGGAATAAGCCAAGCTGCCAAATTGTGTGTCTGTAATTGGGGATGCATGAATTCCCCCTTTCCTTTGGATCAGGAGGTTTGGAATCTCAGGAAGATGCCATGGAGGCAGCAGGGACAGGCTGCGCAGCAAGGGGTACCAGTCTTGCGGGGGCCAGTCTGGAGCTATAAGACTGGTCCTTGGTTTTTCCTCCCTTATTTTGAGCAGTATCCTGGGGATGAGAAGAAGGGGAGGAAAGGCATAGACTGATAGATTGACCCAGGGAAAGGACAGGGCATCCACTTTCCAAGCCATGCAGTGATGCTCCCTGGTGCAGAATTTGCTGAGCTGATGATTGTTGTGGGAGGCAAAGAGGCCGACCTTTGGGGTTCCCATTTCTGAGTTATTTAGGGTGAAGGTACTTATGTTGAGTTGCCACTCATGTGGCTCCAGAAGTTTTCTGCTTAATTGGTCTGCCAGAGTGTTGAGAGACCCTGGTAGGAATTGTGCTAACAGGTGTAGTTGCATGGCAGAGGCTGTGTGCCAAACGGTCATGGCCAGACTGCATAGAGGGTAGGAGTGAGGCCCTCCCTGCTTGTTAATGTACCACATCACAGTGGTGGTGTCTGTTTTGATCAGGAGAGCCCCTGGAGAGAGAAGGGGCTTGAAAGCTATCAAGGCGTGCTGCACAGCCATTATCTCTTTTTGACTGATGTGCAGAAGGATTTGCTGTGGGCTTCATTGGTCCTGTATGCATCTGTCATCCAGGCGTGCACCCCAAGCATAGTCTAATGCATCTGTGGTAAGGGTCTGGGTGGTTCGGGGTGGGGAGAAAGGCATTCCCTTGCTGAGGGAGCATGCTGTTTCCCATCAAAGAAAATCTTTTTTGAGGCAAGGAATTATAGGTAGAAGAGTTTCCAGGTCTTGAGAGTGTTGACACCAAAGGCTCTTTAGGTACCATTGAAGGTTCCTCATATGCAATCTGGCATATGGAATGAGTAGTATGCAAGATGCCATAAACCCCAGAGCTTGCAGGATCTTCCTTGCAGATAGCTAAGGCCTGGTGGGTAGTTGAGAGAAGTGGGTTGTCAGGAAAATTTGTTTCTCTGGTGTAAGGTATGCCATCTGGGATGCTGTGTCCAGACTTGCTCCCAGAAGATTATCCTTTGGGTAGGTACCTGCTTGAATTTTTTTTCATTGATTGTGTACTCTAGAGAGGTTAGGAGGGTCTTTACAAAGTCCAGGTACTTGAGCAGATTTTCCTGGCTGTCTGCCTGAATATGGCAGTCGTCTAAGTATGGGTAAATCTGAATATTTCTTTGTCTGCAAAAGGCAATGGTCAGAGCCGGACATTTTGTGAAAATGCTGAGAGCAGTAGATAAGCCAAACAAAAGTGCAGAGAACTGAAAGTGTTGAGATCCTGCCCTGATGTGTAGATATTTCCTGTGGGATTCCCTGATAGGAATGTGGAGGTAGGCCTCTTTTAGATCTAGGGTGGCTAGCCAAGCGTCCTTGGAGAGCATGGGTAGCAGGTGTTGGAGGGTGAGCATTTTGAATTTTGGGATCACCAGGAAGGTGTTTGGAATGGATAGATCAAGGATGGGGCTCCAGGTGCACTCTTTTCCAGGTACCAGAAATAGTCTGGAGTAGAAACCTTGGTCTATCTGTTCTGCAGGAATGTGCTCTACTGCCCTCATAGAGAGCAGGGAAAGGATTTGCTTTTGAGCCTCTGCCCACTGATTTGGAGGTAGATCTCTGAACCCTTTTGGGGTTGGAAGGGTGTGGAAGGAAAATTTGTATCCCTGAGACACAATGTTCAGAATCCAGTGGCCCTAGGTAATGGTGGCCTAGGTGCTTGAGTGAAAGGAGAGTTTCCCTCCTAGGGGTAAGTGAAGGTGGGCAGAAGGAGGGGGTAGAAGAGGTGAGTCCTTGTGAGTACTTACCATAAGCGGGTGGCTTAGAACTCCCTGGGTTTGAAGTGGAGGTAGTCCACTGCTTAGATTCCCTGTGGCTGCTGTCTTGGGGTGTCTTTTTCCATGTGCCTAGGCTGGGCCAGTTTACTGGGAGCAGGAAAGTACCAGTGTTTGGAGGGACAATGCCTGCTGAACCTAAGGGGCTGTACCTGCAAGAAATCCTTAACTGTTTGCATAGATTTTGCTTTTTCTTCCATCTAAATAAGTTATCTTTGTGCAAGGGGGCATCCAACAATTTAGATGTGATATGGTCTGGCATGGGCTGTTTCTTAAGCCATGCATGCCTTCTAATGACGGATCCAGTGACTGCTGGCCTGCAAGAAGTTTCTAGGGCATCAAAACCACAGTGCAAGGTGTGTTTAGTTACTTGACTTGCAGAATGCATTAACTCTTGTAAATCTTTAGATTCTGCCCAAGCAGGAAAGGAAGACATGTTTTGTTTAAGGAATTCCAAGGTATGTTATTGAAATTTCAGCATATGGAACTGACAATTTAGTGCTCTGATAACAAGAGTAGCTGAGGTGTATACTGTTTTACCCCATCTGTCCAATGCATGGGAATCCCTGTCTGAGGTGGTGGGATTCTTAGCAGAGGTTGCTTTAATCCCTCTTCGTCCTTGAGAAATGACCTCAGGGTCAGCTGTAGGATTTTTTAAAAAGATATCTGTGTGAGTCAGGGACTCTGTAGTACCTGTCTGGTTTTCTGGGAGCTGGAGGAAGGGCATCAGGAGTCGAGCTGGATTCAAGGAAAACATCCTATACAACATCCAGGACTGGGGGGACAGCCAAAGGTCTGTGTTGTGGAAGATCTAGGAATTCCCTGAGTCTCTTTTTAGACTGAGGGTAGTCCTGAATCTCCCATTGGAAATGCTCCCTTAAAGTATGCAGGGTTTCCCCAAAGGAAACATCCTCTGGCGGAGAGGCTGAAGGAATGGAATCCTCTGCAGCAGAATCCTCATAAGTGGAGAGGGGTTGCATGTCTTCATATTCAGATGCATCAGATTCTTCTGACTCATGTTCAGACAAAACTACAGGGGACGGATCTCTTTTCCTTTTGGAGGGGGTAGCTTGGCTTCACTTGTTCAGCATGATAAGGTCTTCCGCCATTTTAAGCATTTGAAACTGAGGCAAGGTAGCAGGTGCCTGAGAGTGGGTTGTGGGTTTCTTGGATGTGGTTCGTACCCTGGGCCTAATAAACTCCGTCATTTCTGAAGAACGGTAGTCGCAAATGAAGATGTCGGTTTCTGTCGAGATTCGGTAGTGAGAAGGACTTCCTCAGAAGCCGGTGCCTGCTCAGCAGCTCCGGACCCATCCAAGGTAGAGCCGACCACAGGATCCTTAGTCGAAGAAGAGTTTTGCAGCATACCGAACTCCAAAAGGGTCTTGGTAGCAGCCTGAGAATCAACAGAAGTGGGCATCATGGGCTGCAAAAGCACCTCACTGAGTACCGGAGAACGACGACTATCACAAGACATCTACAACAACTGGAACAGCCACAGAAATACCTCACAAAGAGGATTACTGGCCTCAAACAGATGCCCTATGCAGACCATCTAAAAAAACTCCAGCTTTACTCCGTCACATATCGCCTAGTCGGAGGTGATCTCTGCCTAACATACAAAGCTATGTCAAACCCAGAGCTGTTGGACATGCTCCACTTAAAGAAATCAAAATCCCTCTGAGCTACATGCTCTAGGGACCTAAACCTTGTCACCACAATAAACAGGACATGCTGGAGGGATAGATTCCTGTCCCAGAGACTTCCTATAGTCTGGATCAGACTACCTATCTATGTCAAATACAGCTCCTCATTAGCACTTTTCAAGAAAAATCTTGATGATTGGATGGGAAATAAGAAATTCACCCTGGGGATCACTTTTGTAGCTCTGCTTAACAGGAACACAGGAAAATAATTTTCTTGGGTGGCGAAAGCCAGGGTACCTTTTTGGCTAGGCTTGTATAGGCCCTAGGGCCAATAGCCTAGTACCTACCTATGAACCTATGTGTGTACACATGTGTACTGTATATATATATATTTATATATACATATATATATATAGAGAGAGAGAGAGAGAGAAATACATATACACTTATCAGAATACATACAAATACATGCATGTGTGCCTGCACACTCACACATACAGTTGCACTGACTAGTTAATACAAATGAGTGTGTGCTTGGTCACTGACTCGTTAATGTAGGTTTGGCTATGAATCACTGACTTCTACATTGATCATATGCCATTTCCCTTTCCAACCTTGCTGTACTCATCCGACGTATCACAAGTCATTTTGACAGTCTGCTGTTAGTTATTATTTACAGGTATTTTAAAGTAAATGTGTTTTAAGATTTGAAACTTTATCAAGAATATTTATTTTTGGGCATTTGGTTTCAGAGTTTTCATTTTCCTGTATGTTTCCATATTTTCCTTCACTGAGTACAAATGTTATTTTCCTGTCCATATTACATCTGCATTCTGACAGAGCAGTGTACGTCAGCAGATCAGTGCTAAAATAATGTTAAGTCACTTAAATATCAGCACATAAAGTGTTCAGAATACATTTTTCTCATTGAAATGTTGGTACTAGCAATGCCAGGTTCTGACATACTGAAAAACAGACCAAAAATTCAGTAGAAGGGTGAATACTGAATATTGCCCTTCGTCACCTCCTGAACTCAGACATATCAAGTCTGAGATTGCCATACCACAGAAAAAAGCAAATACCCCAAGAAATGACAATCTTAGACTTAGTATATGTAAGTATGGATTTCTGCTTATCTGTCTACACATTACAGGACTCAGCATTCCATATCCCAGTAGTTCAAATGATTACCCACAGACCCACATAGAATAAATATGAATTTTCCCCCTGGAACTTACTCATCACAATATAAGAGCTCATTTCATATGCACACTTCTTGCAAATGTCAAGCAGTAATTTGGCTCTATAGCAGTCATGCAAAGATAAGGGTAAACACCGAAACTGATGTCCATGCACACTACAAAACTATGACTGCAAGTGTCCTTTTTAAAACAATCCCTTCACCAAATGTAGTGTAGTTTAAATTAAATCTAATTTTGTCAGCCACATTTCACCTTGATATGAGCACTACAGATGACCAAGTATTATCTATAAATTTAAAGTTTACCATCTTCAAACCTGAATCTGAACATTATGTAGCATTTTAAGAGGGGAATAAATGTAATGCAAGTAATCATGATATATTTTAAATAGTGCTCTTATAAACACAGAAAGTTGCTTAAATAACAGGTTTTGCATGTACATGCATTTTCTGAAGGATAAGAAGTTTGAAACTCAAATGTGCGTTATTCAGTGACTTCAAATCTCAATGATTTACCAGAAAACTACAGATTTTAAGAGGAACAAACTAAAAATATGTGATGAAAATCTAGACATTTGAGAGGTATGTTCCCCAGGCAAGCTAGGCTTTATGTCTCTCTTGCTTTTCAGGAAGGTATGCTATTCTTTTTCACTAATTGTGGGTTTCTGTTAGTTAAGTTCTTGTGATGGGGCAAGTGGCATTTGATAATTGGGAAACTGTTTTAACTGATGTGTTTTCCTACTTGATTTTAGGCATGTGCAGCATAAAATAAAATACCAAAGAAACAGAAATGTGTATAAATGTAATTAGTAGCAGAGGAAATAAACCCTGACAACTAGTAGTGGATTAAGTGATTAATGATGAAACAATCCCCTAGTAGTTTAGTGGCATACACATTTGTCAATAAAATAAGACCAAACTGACACTGAAATGAAAGAAACCAACTAATGCAGTTTATGCATTCATAAAATCATGTCCATGTAATAAATTATGGGACTGATCCCTCAGAAGATGAATTATTGCCATGCTTTTTCACTTCCAATCAAGTTAGAAAGCATTTCTGCTTTTCAAGATAATCTTATCATAGTGTATTAAATAAATCAGCATGGAATATATGCAGAATATATATGATTATTCCTAGAAACTGTAAAAGGAGCACCATGCAATAGATAAGATTTCAAACCAAAGCCCAATAGTCTTTGTAGACATCAATAACATAAAATTGTTTAAAAGCAGTTTACAGAACACAAGTCTTCCTCTGCAGGCATTTTCAAAAAAAAAAAAAAAAAAAGACATTTCTAAAAAAGAAGCAATACACACATTTCAAATAATTTTAGGATATTATTTCCAGAGCAAATGTCATTATCTATCAGTCTGAAGACCAGCCAAGTGCTAATAGTTATTATTACTGTGTCTCTCATTTTTGGAAGTGGCTTTTAAATCTATTTTGCACAATTGTCATATTCTTATCACAGAGCTCATGCATTAGTCGTTTGCTATCAAAAACCATTATACACAACTTATTTTCACTTCCCCGTGGCAAACGTGGTTACTACAAACAAGCAGCACTGATTCTTACCACGTGGGACTACATTCTCTCCATTTTATGTGCCTCACATAGAGGAAGCTCCTAGTTTTCGAGTTCTGCTTTCATTTCAGCTTTTAAGTCATTTATAACAAATTAATCTCTTTAGAAAATACCTTACCATATTCTTAGAATTGTGGAATACAATTGCAGTTTTAATATAAAGTAGGGGAATCCAAAAGAATGTAAATATTGTAAATACTGTGCCATTTGCGTGTGAAATGTGCATATAGAACTGCCATTGCAAATCGTTCCTAAGCTTATAAGTTTTTTTCATGAAGAACGGAGTTGAACTTTTGCTGTATTAACCTGACGAGTGCTGCTATCACTTTATATGAGAATATTGCTTTAAGAGCAGAGAGAAATATAGCTGTCTTTGCTAGAGCATGTCTTTTTAGTGAAACAATGCTGTATAAAACAAAAAAGTAAATGAGGATATATATATATATATATATATATATATATATATATATATATATATATATTATACACGAGAACACAAACACACACAAAAAAAAAAACTTTGGGAAATGGTGAATGGTTTGTTTTGCAAGAAAAATAATTTGCTTTCCACTAAAGTTGTTTGCGACTCTACAATAAGTAAAACTATGAACGCAGAGGGGAATGTAGCCCCCACTTGCATGAGCTAGTTTTGATTTAACACAGGTAGACAAGCTAGGTATTGATCAGGTCAGATGCACCATCTACCACAGTGCTTACCAACATACCTCAGATTGAGGAATCTTCTTACATTTTGGGTTGTACCATTAGTATTTCATTCAGGGGCCCTTATATGTCATTATGAAGTGGTGTCTCTTATCAGCCTTACTTTATCCTCATTCCAACCTTCCCACCAGTGCCTGTCTTTCCTACTGGCTTATCTTCAGTTCAGCACCACAGAAACACCAGTAATGCCACATGGCCTCCATATCTTGTCTTACTGTAACCTTCTGAAATCCACAGTTTACATTCTCAACACTCATTACTTTAAATTGCTCTCCATGACTCCAGTATATCTTACTATATTGGCGATCCTCCATTGCACATGCTAAAAATAGATTGGTATGTCTGTCTTGATGGCAGTAAATGTAATATTCCAGATGAGATTTGTCTAGCAGTCTGGACAAAAGAGTATGCTTTCCATATTTCTGTATTCTGCAATGTTAGCCAAGCCTTGTCGTGACTTGTTATAACACCCTCTCTCATTGTAGTCATTATTCTGATTAAGAGGATTTATAACACTTGCAGTGGCTTGTGCTAACCCATGTTCATTATGGGGTCCGTTACGGATAATCACGATAACAAAGCACAAAAAAATGCTCACATATAGACACACACCCGGTCTGAGATTGCACAAACACAGGACGACAAAGTCATAACACAACACTCACATTTTCAGTCTTCTGCATGTCTCATCAAAACGACACCCCATTAACTTGTCGGTGATCTTTCAGAGCTGATGTTCTGAGTGTCAGTCAACTGGCCAGCAAAAAAACAGTAATGCCATGCCATTCACTTAATATATTTCTAATTATGAAATCTAAACGTATACCTACAAAGCCCTTTCACTGTTCTAAGCTTACAAATCACTTTGAACTTTTAATATTTTGTATATATCCTGCAAAAGCATTCCATACTGGTAAAAAAGAATCCCCAAAACCATTGAGTGCTTACACAATATATAGCCTACTATTACTGATTTTCTGCTAGAAAAAGCAAATTGATGGCCAAAAAAAGAAAGACATATTTACACTGTTTCATCCCAGATATGAAGTTAGTCCCATAATCTTCATGGGCTTTCTGTCACATCATCAGGTAACATGAAAGGTAGTAATACTGCAAACTGCCCCTAGCATGATTTAATAATCAGTAACATTAAGAAAATGTGTTTTTTGTTTCTTTTTTATTTTGTATTGTTTTTTAGGTACAGTATCCCATGAGTGGGTGTTGATTTTTCCATTTTAAAGGTAAATGAGCTTGCAGTTCAGCTGAGTTATTGTGAGATATTTAATCAGCAGCACAATGTGAAACATTGGCATAAATTGTTTTGTGTCATGCGATACAGCTTTGGATGATTAAAGCATTTTTTTAACAAATCATTAAACATTTCAGAAGTCATTCCATAAAGTATCACATGCATCCTACAAATTATATTCACCTTCTTAGAAATATTTATAATTTAATTTATAGAACTGTATTGATTTTCTTCCTTTCTTCATTGGCTAAGTTTCTGGTGTCATTCTAAGGGGATCCAGTATCTGTCTGCTTGGGATGACATGGTCGACAGACCACGATGCTTTGCCATAGATGGCATGCACCTGTCGCCCCTGGGATTCCGGACAATGGCTAAGGCTCTTGCTGCCCCTATAGTGCCTTTTTTAAGCAAGGTTCAAATGACAAATTCAGCACCATAGCAGGAACATGCAACCAAAAACTGAGGGTAATGCTACTCAATGCTAAAAGTCTAAAACTCAAAATGCACTCACTCGAGGCACTCCTTAAAATGGAGAACATCGATATCTGTGCAGTGACTGAGACCTGGTTCAAGGCTCCAGAGAGCACCCCTGCACTACCAGGCTATAACTCATACTACACTTTTCGGACATGTAACCTGGACCGAAATTCATTAAGGATATCCACACCCCCAGGCTAGTTGCTCAGCATAATGCATCCGAGGTTATCCAAGTGCAACTAACTGTGGGCAAAACTGCAATCCAAATTGTAGCTTGCTACAGATCCCACACCATACCCCAGGATTCCCACTCCTCTTTTCTTGATACACTGAAAAATATTAGGGTTCAATAAAATACTCTAATAATGGGTGACTTCAACTACCCCACCATTAACTGGGAAAACTACTCGTGTAGCAACTCCTTAGCTCAACGCTTTCTGGAATTCATAAACTCCAATGCCCTGGATCAACTTATCCACATCCCCACCAGGGGCAACAATATCCTAGACCTAGTCATTACCAGCATGAGTGACCGATGTTCCACACCTGAAGTCAACTTCTCGTTGGTCCGATCCGACCATAAGCTAATCACCCTAGATATCCACATCCCGCCCCCACCCCCCATTAAGGAAACCAAGGTAAAAAATTTCTCCAAAGCCAACTTCATGCTTCTTAAGACAGAAGTGGTGAACTTCATGACACCCATGCAGATGGACAATACAGTTATGACTGCTGAATCCTACACAAATGCACTCTATAAGCACTTACACGAGTGCATGGATCGTGCTATCCCAAACAGAACCAAGACGCTATCCTCCAAAAAAGGAAGCCAATCTGGTGGTCCCCTGCCATAAACAAACTGTACAACAGAAGGAAGAAACTGTTGCAAAAGAGAGTAAAATCCCATGAGTGGAGGAGCTCCCTGGTCAGCCTCGGTAAGAAGCTGAGATCCCTTATAAGATCCTCCAAAGCTAGCTACGAAAACAAAATAGCCACTAATTCTAAGGACAACCACAAAGCATTCTATAGCTATGTCAAGAATCTTGATGGCAACATCCAGATCTGCTCTGAGTTACAGCACAACGGAACGAAAATTTTAGAACCAACTGATATTGCCAACATCCTGGCAGATAGGTTCAGTGCTAACTTTACCTCCCCTTCACCCCCTAAAGGGCCCATATCTATACAGGAAGAATGCAGAGTCTCTGTAATCACAACTACGCAGGTAAAAGCTGCACTCTCTAAAGTCAAAAACACAGCATCCATGGGACCGGACAACATCCCAGGCTGCATTTTACACAAACTTCAGAACAAACTGGCTCCCTATTTAAGCACCATGTTCAATAATAGCCTTGCATCAGGCTTTGTGCCCACTGAATGGCGCACAGCAACAGTTATCCCACTCCACAAAGGGGGAGCCACCACTGATCCTGGGAACTGTCGACGTATTAGCCTGACGAGCCTGGTCTGCAAGGCCATGGAACGTATCATCATGGAACTCATTAACAAAGACATTGGTAACCTCCAAACTCTGGATCCCACCCAGTTCGGGTTTGTGAAAGGCAGATCATGCCTCTTGAACCTGATCAACGACTTTGAGGCAGTCACTAAAGCAGTAGATGAGGGTAAGGTGGTTCACACAGCCTATCTTGACCTCGCCAAGGCTTTCGACACCATCCCCCATTCTGCAATTATAGCTAAACTAGGTATAAATCCCTACGTCACAAGATGGGTTGCCAACTGGCTCACTGACAGAACCCACACTGTAAAAGTTGCAGACTCCAAATATGACCTGAAAGCAGTGACAAGTGGAGGTCATTGTTCCTCTCTACTCGACACTCAGACCCATTATAGAGTACACCGCCCCTTTTGGAATGTACCTTACAAGACATCTGCAGCAGCTGGAAAGGCCACAGAAGTACCTTACAAAGAGGATTACTGGCCTCAAACAAATGCCCTACACTGACCGTCTCAAAAAACTCCAGCTTTACTCTGTAGGCATATCGCCTACTCCGAGGTGATCTCTGCCTAACATATAAAGCTATGTCAAACCCAGAGCTGTTGGACATGCTACACCTAAAGAAATCCCAATCCCTCCGAGCTACACGCTCTAGGGACCTAAACCTTGTCACCACAATAAACAGGACATGCTGGAGGGATAGATTCCTGTCCCAGAGACTTCCCATACTCTGGAACAGGCTACCCATCTATGTCAAGCAAAGTTCTTCATTAGCACTCCTCAAGAAAAATCTTGATGAGTGGATGGAAATAGGAAATACACCCCAGGGATCACTTCTGTGTCTCTGCTCGACAGTGGCATAGGAAAATAACTTTCTTGGGTGGCGTAAGCCAGGGAACCTTGTTGGCTAGGCTTAAGTAGGCCCTTGGGCCGACAGCCTAGTACCTACCTATGAATCTATATGTAGGCTACATGAGACTGACCACTATGTTGTGCTACTCTGACCATAGGTAATTTTGCATTATCTTTAAAGAAACTTGGAGTTGCATCATCTGAAACATTGGCTGTCATTGAACATGCAGTATAAATTTCTGGGGTTTATAAGCTGCACAATGACACCTAATATTCAAAATATACATTGTTAACACTAAAGCAGAAGAAAGGCTCATATTCATATTTGTAGGTGAGCTTGGTTTTTGTCCCACTGGTCCAATAGTCTTAATTTTATACTAAGGTCATCAACAGTTGCAATATGGCATGATGGTTGGCTTGGAGCCCTTTACTCTTTATAGTATACTAAACGTGTTACTGCCATGATGCACTGTTCAACCTCTCATACAAAGTATTACATAAAACTCTCAGAGTTGCTTGTCAGCTAAATCAAACTGACCGGGAAAATATGACGTGCTATGCTAGCTTCATGCCTGAAGGCAGTTTGCTATTCTGTTTCTGCAATGTGTCTGCAGCTCAATGTCAAAACATGAGTAAGTTTATCTAAGACTATTTACTATAGTCTTCTTTTACTTAAGGCTGCTATACAGCAACTTTTAACACTAATAATTTATGTATTGAACTATAAGGTTTTAATCTACCCAAAGTATGGTATAACATATATATATATATATATATATATACAGAAAACTTAATAATGTTCAAGGTTAGCTGTGTGAACACCCCCTCTATATATACAGTCTTCAGATAAAACTGAATGATAGTATCAAAGTAATGTTTTAATGGGAGGCAGCACCCCTAAATCACACATACCTTTATCCCATGGACTTAATATAATCAGCTTTAGGACTACTGCACCAAGGAATAAGAAGTCTGTCTGAAAAAAATGAACAGAAGAGCAATTTGCAACATAGGTAAAAACCTAGACCTGCAGTTTTCAGCTAATCTAGCTATTACTATTAAACAGATCCCATTTTTATTCTTCATTGATACAATCAGGAGAAGAGTGAAACAAGATTTGCCAAACCTCAGCGGCAATTTTTTGGAGGGGGGCAAGCCCTTCTGACCACCCACACATGTCCCCCAAACTACCTATTCTGAGGTTGAACAACAGGGGAGTAAAAAGAAAACTCTGCTGCTGGTGAAATTCATTTCACTCTTTTCCAGGTAATCTTATAGAGCATTCAAGAAAATTGCTGGCAGTGGATTGACAGGAACCCTGAGAGAGACAGAGAATTGTTTTCACTGTCTGTTTATTTAAATTTGGTAAACATGGTAGAGCACAGAACCAAATAAGCCATTTTTAGACCAACTCAGAGTCATGGCAGAGCAATATTGCAAACCAGGTATAGAAACTGGATGGCACTGCCCTTTTATCACTGTATGCGGAATAAGCAATTGATCATTGCTCATGTATTTTCCAAGAAGTCAGAGTAACAAAAACAAGCTCCAAGCTTCTGTTATCCTGGAGTAATACTTAGGTTCATAGGTGTTTACTAGGCTAATGACCATAAGGACCTTTGTAAGCTTAGCCATGCATCTGAATTCTCTGGCAAGTTCTGGTACCCTTGATAAGTGTAAGCAGGGGCTTGGGAGATTAACCATTTACTGGCTGCCTGTGTCCACTGCAGATGAATTTCCTGCTCTCCATCCAATTTTCCAAGTTACACGAATTGGGTTATTTTCTTTGTGGACTATAACAGTAAAGTTAAATATAGTCCAAAAAGTCAAAAAAATAAATAAAAAGCAACAGCATGTTGCAGCATCCTGGTATTTTATTGCAGACATACAAATAAGTTCTGCCTGCCTGAACCAGTGCTCCTCTCCTTTTCTCTACACATACACATAATTTCTGCCTGCCTGAACCAGTGCTCCTCTCCTTTTCTCTACACATACACATAATTTATGCCTGCCTGAACCAGTGCTCCTCTCCTTTTCTCTACACATACACATAATTTGTGCCTGCCTGAACCAGTGCTCCTCTCCTTTTCTCTGCATGTACACATAACTTGTGCCTGCCTGAACCAGTGCTCCTCTCCTTTTCTCTACACATACACATAATTTCTGCCTGCCTGAACCAGTGCTCCTCTCCTTTTCTCTACACATACACATAATTTGTGCCTGCCTGAACCAGTGCTCCTCTCCTTTTCTCTACACATACACATAATTTCTGCCTGCCTGAGCTAATGCTCCTCTCCTTTTCTCTACACATACACATAATTTGTGCCTGCCTGAACCAGTGCTCCTCTCCTTTTCTCTACACATACACATACTTTGTGCCTGCCTGAACCAGTGCTCCTCTCCTTTTCTCTACACATACACATAATTTCTGCCTGCCTGAGCTAATGCTCCTCTCCTTTTCTCTGTTAGTTGAATGAAGGTGTACAAAACTAGTGACCCTTGTAGACCTCACTATACCACCATTACTGCCCACAAATTGAAACCCAAAGGACCACATAAGTAAATCATTCAGAAACTCATTCAAACATCAGTCAACAGCAAGCATGGAAGGAAAACAAAAGCCACAACAGTTCAGAGGCCCTAGCTCTCTATTCTGTTGGCACAGGGGAACTGAGAAACTTGCGTAGCTAGAAACTTGCATCTGATATAGAGCTTTCCTTACACACTTCTTCTAACTATCCAGGGAATAATATGCTGGGCAACCTCATCACTTAACTGCCTTGCAAGTAGACAAGACTATCAGCATCTTTAGAGCCTATGATTTTGCAAGTCAATGAAATTGAGCCTGAAGCACATAAAAGTATGTACTATTCATGTGGCTTATTTGGACATTTAATTCTGTACAACAAAATATAGAATGAAAAAAAAACAGGTTGTTTGTTTTTCTTATGTTCACTTTCCCCTTTCACAGGGCAAGATCAGTACATGTAAAACATAACATACAGTGCTGTGAATTAACATACAGTGCTGTGGATGCTTGCCTTGAGAGGCAAGGTTCGTCCCAAACTAAATTTGCACCAGTGTTTTCCATTGTTAAAGGCTTCACAGCAGCTCAGTCTACCTGCTTATTCAAAATATATGTCATTGACACAAATTCCAGCGGGCTTCTTGAATGTCACCCTTAAACACATGCTTTATCTTGCAACTTCAGTCCTATTATTTTTATAATTTTAAATTCACACATGAGTGATTCCTACCTACTTCATTGAGCATTGCCAGATGTATTCACTCTGACCTTGAAAAGCAACTTACGACTTGGTTTCAAACAGAACATGCACTTTGTTCAGTAGATAATTTTTAGGATTAAAATATTAACATTCTTAACTATTAAATAGGGCTGGACAATTACATCTCCATGAATACAGTGTTCTTACTCATAGGATACTAGAAATATTACTTAGCAGCCCCATGACCTTACTTAATGATTTATTTATGACTATGTCAGCCAATTCAAATGACATTTTTCATCCTTGCTCTAGGTAAGATATGCAGGTAAGCACGTGTGTGTTACAGCACAGATATACTTAGCAAGATAAACAGTTATAGCAATAACATAAGTAGATCATCTCTACTGTAAAATAAATGTATGCAAAGGTTAAATATCACTCTATTTATAACAAAAAACAGACAGCAGTATTCTTCTCAGATTATTGGTTTACGGACAAACCTGGTACAGAGTTACACTTTTCCATGACTGCATCATGACAGCATTGCATGCTGAGTCAGTTACATAGTTAGCATTACCTTCCATTACTTACGTACATGTGGTTGCCAGTAATGTGATTTCACAATGTATCAGTGTACCCAAACCCAGAGCTGTGGGACATGCTCCTCTTAAAGAAATCCCAATCCCTTCGAGCTACACGCTCTAGGGACCTAAACCTTGTCACCACAATAAACAGAACATGCCGGAGGGTCCCAGAGACTTCCCATATTCTGGAATAAACGACCTATCTATATCAAACAAAGCTCCTCATTAGCACTCTTCAAGAAAAATCTTGATGATTGGATGGGAAATAGGAAATTCACCCCAGGGATCACCTCTGGCTCTGCTCGACAGTGGAACAGGAAAATCATTTTCTTGGTTAGCAAAAGCCAGGGTACCTTTTTGGCTGGGCTTGTATAGGCCCCAGGGCCGATAGCCTAGTACCTACCTATGAACCTATCATTGAATGTAAGGAGGCACAAAGCCTTGCTGACATTTGCTGGAAGGGCTTTACCGACATAGGGAGATGACGTGAAGATGGCCATGTCACTTTTATTAGTTTTCGCTCAAAGAATGATCATGAACCATATATGAACCAACAAAAGGGAAATGCCTAAAAGTCTCTCTAAAGTGAATTCTACTCCAATTTAAGGGCTGTCTACAAAAAAAATAAATAAACTGTTGAAGTTTCTGATTCCTTATCTTCACTGGAGAACAATGTATGAAAGAAATTCAACTGAGGTGGGTCGCAGTCTGACATCACAGGGCTGGTTTCTTACTTCATGCATGCAACTGTTATTCCTACCCAGAAGCTGTTTGATCCTTTTGATATGTTTGACCTCTTTGTTCTACATATGGAAGTCTGCTTACACTGTGATTTTCTTTTTTCGATTTGATTGACAAAAGGACTGAGCTTTCCCTAGCCTGAATGGAATGGCTGAATATCCATTCTCTATTCACATAGACTTTCAGTGTTAATAGGTTGATGAGATTTCTGCTCATTTATCTGTAGCAATTCTCCCTTGGCTTACATTTATCTGAATAGTGGTAGTGTTATGCAAAGGTTTTTTTATGGTTAGGGTTAGCACACATAACTAAGGTGTTGTAAGGGGAGGCATTGAACCTTGCTCCTAGAGGCAAGGTCCTGTACCTCACATCATCACATCTCTATATATACTGTGATTAAGATTATACAACAGTGGAAATAAACAGAAATTCCCTTGTCCTCAATGTTACCATTTCTCACTCTATCAAAGGGCACAGTTCCAGTGAAAGGAATGGTCAATATTTTTATGATGAACTGAATGGACCCTTAATCTAAGTCACAAGCTGTATGTCTGTTTGTGTATACATATATACAAATATATATATATATATATATATATATATATATATATATATATATATATATATATATATATATATATATATACTAATGTACGATATGAAATAATAAGCAGCATTTATGTGAGTGTCCCTAAACTTGTCAATGCCAACACACTGCGAAGTATTAAAGAAGAGATCATCGCACCAAATACATCTATCCCACGGTCTGAAAACTTGGGGGGTATATTAGGTTGTGTGAAGCAGATGTATCTGCCTGCATGGCTATGCTGTCATATTAAAAAAATAAATCTTCAGTCATTTGTGTATTCAGTCTTCCAGACCCAGAAGAATATATGCAGATACATTTATTTACATTCACATATATAGAAATTAATACAGCTTTTGCTAGCCAATACAGCCTGCATATGTTTTTGGAAGTTGAGATACCATACCTCAAAGAAACCACCATGCCCCCCCCACCCCATTTACAAACATACCAGGTCCTCAAAAGGAAGCTACATCTGTGTTCACCGAAAATCAATTTACAAAATACAAAGCCTCAATAGCATGGCGTAATACATAAGGAATAAATCCCTTTTCACCTCAGGGGGTCCCCAAAGATAAATGTAAAATACAAAAATCATAAAGATGATTATAAAATAAAACAGAAAATGTCAGAATTTAGACCATATTAATGAACAGAGGCTGGTGTTGCGCAGCAGTAGGATGAACAGGTTTCTTTGATGAGCACAGACAATATCAAAACCTTATTTGTGGCTTAAAAGTTAGTAAATGTGTTAAATGTTGGACACCATATATATAATCAGGAGGAGGCTATTATAGTACATTTTATGCATGTGTGTCTGCGTAGATAGATAGAGGTGTGTGTGTTTGTGTGCAATTATATATTTATTGAAAGCACCGGTTTCAAATATGGTTTCTTAAGCTTTGCAGACCTGGCAGCAAATAAGTTAAAATGTGAGCATTTTATACAATGCAGTGACCCACCGTGTCAGAGAGTTGGATTGTCTTCTAAACTGCAGGAACATCTTCTGATGCCCTTGCAACCACCTCAATGCACAGCAATCAGCAGCAGCATCAGGATTTTGTTCTGCCTCCTCTGTCATATTTTCTTGAATTATGTGCTCCTTTGCCATTCTGCAAAGCTGCCTTTAGTTACACGCTTCCTCACTCAGCACTAGCAATACTAATGTGCCTGCAGCTACACTAAGCTACGACACCCAAATGAAGAAACATTTCACACTAAAATGAAGCAGTCTGTCTGATCTTCAAATCCAAAGCACTTCATTCTGATCAAGAGGTGAACATACTCATGTTGGCTTCTTTCAGAGTCGGAAAGTCCAGCATCACTGTTACAGCTGAGCAGCATGCAGCTACGTAGGTATATTGTCTCCTTCAGTGCCCAGACTACTAATCAAACACAGGTCATCTGGGTCACTATTAGGGCTTTATCCATCTTCACAAGAGACAGTGAAGACACGTTTTGGTGCAAGAAGGGACCATCAGACACTAAAACTCATAATGCTACACATCCATAGTAGCTGAAGGACTTACCCAGCAGTATTAAGTGAGAAAAATATTTTGTAATGATTTAGTCATGTACCTAGAAAAGTCATTTTTTCTTCTATCTTCCTTTTTCCATTAATAGTAGTAGGTAGTAACATAAAAGAAAAGTTAGTATTAAAACTGTTACCATAATGAGACATTACATTTTCACTCCATATGTTACTGCATGTATGACTGAAAATCTTGCTTTACCAGTGATAATGATAAATTAAAGGTATGCAAGACATTGCTGACAGTTAAACACAGTACATTAATGTTATCGTATAAATATATAATTTTTCTTCACTGCTACTTCATTCACATATTTCTCCCATACTAACACACACACTGACTTTAGAGAATGTGTGTATATATACACAATTTTGGCTTATTTATTAATCTTTGGCTAGCTATTTGGATTTATCCTTCTAGGCTGACTTTACCAAATGCCAAAGCCAAATGGCACTTATGACTTGTTACACAGGTAGTATAAATAGTCAACTGAACTGTTTACAAAACAATAGTCTTTACTTTATTTTCTTTTAAATATATTGTCCCTTGTACTTTACATATGTGCCCTAAGCATAAAACCCCCCTTTAGTCCTTACCCATATAATTCAGGTATGGATATACTCCCTCAAGGTTCTACCTTGCTTACACTCATCAGGCATTTGAAGTGCCATAGCTGAAAATCAGGCCCGGCTTCTTCACCTGTGTATACTTGCCTGTCCTGTTTTATTTGCAGACCAGTGGATGGTGGCTATGTAGAGAACCTCAATTCCTTATTCTTGTAATCTTCCTTCCACATGTAACTCTGTATTTAAAAGTGCTTAGCCAGCTTTATTAGGGCCAGGTAAGGTTTAGTTTACAAAAAGTATTAAAGTACCATCTCTGCACTTTCTTAAATAATCACAAAGTTGGTGCAGCATGATCGGAAAAAAAAATTTTGCTAAAACAAAACTTAGAAAATGCTCCCTGAAGTGCAAGACACCAAGGTCTACTTTCATTTCAGCATTTTCATTGGCTTTGTATTAGTGTAGTACCTGGACGGATGCACAGTAGTGAGTCCCGCCTAAACCCTGCTCATCATCCAACAGTCGGTGACGTGTTAGTAGACTTAAGTAATATTCATACTGATCAGAGCATGTACATTTATTTTCTATTTGTAGTTTACCCTAGTCTTCAATGTAGTGAAATCTCGGAGTTGGTATATTAAATTAGCATGGTAACTGCAAATATATTTTCCTTCATTTTTGTAGGGGAGCAGGCCTCACTGTATACCTGTTGTGGTGGGCTGCACCCCATAAATTAAATATACCAACTCCGAGTTCTCACTACATAAAAGAAAAGGATAAAGTACGAATAGACAATGAATATTCATGCTGCAGCTACATGGCTGTCAATCATGCATGTCTCGCATAGGACGACATTCCCATTTCATCTGTCAGTTGCTAAGACCACATCCACATCCTCACAGATTGGCCTCAAGGTACTACACTAATACAAAGCCTTTTCATTTACAATGTGAACTTTTTCTCCTTGGTGATAATTTCTACACTCGGTACTTACTTACCTGATTAAATTTAGAACCCCTGAATGATAATAGATACTCCTCTCTTCTGCTTTGCGGTATACTTAAATTTCAATATCCTGAGTATTCCACACATTGTTTTACTCATTTCAACAACAAATCACTGCTGCCAGTACATTGAGTATCTTTCTACTTCTGTCTGTTGTCAAGATTTCAGGAAAGCATTACGATTCAGAATGAAGAAGTGTAACAGTGACAGATCAGAAACAAGTCCAAAGTGAAAGAGTACAAGATGCAGAAAAGACACTTGTAGATTAAGGACATTCTGGCAATCTGGGTGATACATATATATGTATACATATATCATGATTATCATTGAAAGAAGGAACTCTGCTGGAAACTGGAAGATTAGAGCTGTGGAGTGGAATATCAAAAACAAAAAACACTCACAATGGCTTATTATTCTGTATTAGCGTGTCAGGAAATGTGACATCAGTAAGAACTGAGCTCTGTTTGATAAAATAGGAAAGAACAGATATGCAGGTAACCTCAGATTCTCCTTATGAAAAATGTTCCTAGTGACATCAAATAGTCTTAGCACATACAACTGACTTCTAAAATATCCATATGGTATATTAGCAAAGTGAGTTTCTCAAAGGTTGGAAAAAGAAATAACTTATATTTGATTCAAAACAATGCAAAGGGTTTAGGAGCAGAAGAAATATGGTGACTTAACTCGCATGATAGCCTTATGCAGACCTGAGTCATACTCAAATGGATCAGGCCCCCCTAAAGTAGCCATTCCAATGGCCCATTACTAGGCTATTTCTCAACAATTACCATAAACTGTTCAAACCTGCCAGTTTGCACACTATCTTATTCTTTACTTCTGCAATGATTACAGATACTTGGATTTAATTTAAAACTTTAATTTCAAATTTTATAGTGCAAACACTAATAGCTTTTTGCTAAACAAAACAATAAAGTCTCACAAATAAAACAGACTTAGCATGGCCAACAGTAAACTTCTCTGCCCTTGAAATTCACAGTCATTGAAACTGTATTGAAACCCACATTCATAAAAAATGCATCTTGCCAGTGATGGATTAAGTTTACCTTTAAGCTGTTTTCAAACCACAAGTCCCTTGCACACATTTTTAGGACCATGCATACATGTGTGTGTACTTTGATTCACTTTGTTCATTGCATTAAATTATATTCTTTGTATAATACAACACCACTTGTTACAGTGTGTTTTAAATTGGTAGTTTTACTCACTTTTTCCAGTAAGCAATAACACAAAGCAAATGAAACAATAACGACAAAACTACCCATTTCATAATATTTGCAATATAAAAGGCAATTCAAAGTTCTGTCATAACTATCTACCAATATCAGATAATATCCACAATCTCTGCAGAACTAAAAGTCAATTGAATAGTTCCACATTAAAGAGATCTGTAATTAATAAAGAGGTTACTGCTGGCACGCAACTTTGTATTTAAGTGTTTCATTTACTAATTCAGTGCCTGCTGTGCTTAAAGAATAAATTGTCTATGTTACATTAAAAAAAAGCATGCTGGTTAATGGACAACAGGTTCATAGTTATGGGGCATCTCTTCCAATGGAAGGCACACTCAGAAGTGCAGCTCCCCCATTCTTCTTTATGCTGCATAATAATAACAGCAATCAATCTACTGTCGTGGGACGAGAACCCTCAACCTTCAGCATCAAAAGCTCCAACCCCTGCACTACCTGAGTAATGGGTGCTAACCCTAGCTGTAGTGCTGCCCCTTTCATAAGCCCTAACTGTTACACTTTATCTTCATAAAAACCTTCCCATAACACTGCCACTAGACAAGATGCACTTGGATATCCAAATATTCATAAACACACACAAACAACACTACATCTATTTCCTAACCTAACCCTGACCATAATCCTAAAATACCCAAACTCACACATGAACATACACTATCCTTTACTCATCCCTGACCCTAGCCCAAACTTACATACACATGCACAAACTCTCTCACCCCTCCAGCCCCACTTACCTGTCTCAACATTACACACCACCAACATTTCCACCTCTTGGCTATCATAACCTCTGACATTAAACCACACCCCACACTTTTGTTGAAGAAATGACATTCGACAAAAGCAGTAAAACCACAGATATGCACACACTCATACCAAAAGGATGGTGCGTCTTTCGGCTTTTCCCAGTTAGGGGTCGCCACAGTGGAACTCCGGTCTGCTAATGATTGGCAGTAGATTATTACGTGCCGAGTTGCTGGCCCTGACGCACAACCTTCAACGAAGGTACACCCATTCACACATGTCTCCACACAGAAGACTCTCTAGCTGAGAATCGAACAGGACAATGTCTTATTGTGAGGTGACCATGCTACCGCAGCACCACCACCACAGTCACTCATACCAAAAGAATAATCATGGCAAATTTTCTAAGATAATAAACTAACATTTGCAGAGCATATAAAAAAAGTTATTTTAGATGTGACAGAAGGAGTGAAATGCCAGCTTTATAGGACAATTTCTTTACTGAGGCATTATATCCCCATTATAGAAATCTTTATTTCTAAATGTAAAATGTTGTTTATTTGTGGTTTCTTGCAGATGCATTTGTTTGATTTTGCTGCTACTTAATATTTTCTACTTCTGGTTTTAATTATATAATGCTAGTGAAACAATAATTTAAATATGTTTAAATAAAGTAAGTTAGTGGGACAAATACAATTACATTTTAGGAATTCCTGTGTTTGTGTCCTTTCCCATCTATTTAAAGACAAACATTCAATTCCAGGTCCTCTGTTAAGGTTGTAAATCAAGACTGTAGCACCCTTGATCCTAAAATAATAATCTGGTCAAACTCCTCTTCCTGGCATGAGGCATGCTAGCACAGCCTTCTGCTGCCCGCACTCTGTATTGCCTTTGCTTTTTTGCTCTCCTCATCTACCACAAGCTACCTACATGTCATATCTGTCTGGGCAGGGGGCTCCCTTTAAAGAGGAAGTTTACTTTATGTGGGTTTCTCTTAAGTGGACTGTCAGGTGTGTGAACAACCTGCAGACAGCACTCATTCTGGTAGCCATGTGGGGTATTTTGGTCTATTCTATTCCCCACACCTACATCTAAACTGCACTCTGAGTGCCACACTTTTCTTAGTGGCCCAATGGCTCAGATGGGATTCATCTGCGACTGGTGAGGGGAAGAATTTTTGTTGAACCCTCATCCAACCTTTTGACAGCTGACCTGAGTCTCTGTGAGGGTCTACAGTACCCTCATTCCTGATACATGACACTCTTGCATACTATTACACATACATATTACAACGAATGGCTAGGTAGACATAACAAGTGATCCTGTTTCAAAGTGCTTAGAGCCAAGAGCTACTCCTTCTAAAGGTGCCTGCATTGCAGCAGACTGGACCGCTTGTTTTCCATAGAATGGATGAGCTGACATTGGCAACTCACTCCCACCCCCTTCCAGTGGCTTCTCCTGCACGTGGATTGCAACATAATCCAGGATGAAGTAGGTCATAGTCTTGGACTCTTCCTCTGTACCACAGAGCTGCTGCCTGAATGTGGATCAGTACCAGACATACTACGTTCCTAGAACTTAACCCTCAGCCATTAGGTTAAAAATGAACTGAATTACTGCAACATGAAGCCTTAACTCTTATAACCAGCTCCATAAAAATGACTCTGCATTTATTCAACTAATTTATTACTAATGTTAAAGAAGCTGTTTAAACATCTAAAGTTCCAGGAAATATACATGACTTGTCTCTGACTTCCCTTTTCCCCATCATGCATCAACCTCAGAGTTGATTATGACAGAGCGAGAGAGAGAGAGAGAGAAATACAGACAGGACATAGGGGGAATCACCCAATAATGTGGATGTGGTGGCAAATACCCTCATGTACAACATTCAGTCTGCAGTTGTAGGCTGCTTTGGTTATGTGCCACCCAAAAAATGATCTGCATCAAAATGGCACTTGTCTCTCAACTTTCGGTCTTCTGACCCCAATAATGTTTACTTGGTTAGCTTCCAGTTACCAGTTTTTACTTAAATGACACCTTTTTCAGAACTCAGATTGCCTCTCATGAAAAAGAAGTTAGCAATGTTCATCTGTTAACTGAATGATTACACACAATAGTTGTGATGTCATTCTTGCATGTTTCCCATCGGAAACTATCTTGTTTATCCCGAGTGCAGAATCTTCAGTCCCTTTAGGGTCACCCTCACAAATATACATAAAACCCCATCAAAAGTATGGACAACATCTTTTGGATTCCATTTTTATCTCATTTACATGAAGTCATTAAGAAAAATACAACATACCTACCTTTTTCCTGGGAGTTCCCTCATATCCAGAGAAATTCAGATCACCATATTATACTTTGCTGAAAGAAATTTGTCAACAATTCATAACTTATTCAGAACATATAGCATCCCCCAAGTGATGATGTCAGTATAGGATATTGCCGCCAAACCATATAGGGTAGATCTGTTAAGCTTCCAGGTTTACTACTGTTAAAGCCTGCTACCCTATGTCTCCTGTTTGCACTTCCACTGTTCTAGTAAATTAGACAATATCCCAAGTAAGATGATAGACTGGAATACACCAGAAAATATTCAAATTCACCAGTGCACATCTGCTGTTATCTTCCAGTGTCAGAATGCCCTGTTAAGAACTACTAATGCATTTTTTTATCATAAGCGACTGTCTGGTCTTTACAGATCTTTTAAAAATGTACACCTTTAGTTTGTAGAAAACTTGCAGACAAGCAAATGTGTTTCCTGCCCTATATATTGGTTATGACATTTAGGATTTTGTCCTACAGTAATAGTTCAAAGCTGGCATTCGTTTAATTAGTAATGCCAAGATTTCATCCAAAATAAGCCTCCTGCAGTGAGCTGTTAATGCCTTATCCACTTTTCCACCTACCCCTTTGCTCCTGATTTTGTACCAACCAGTACTAAGACATTTGTTACAATTAATGCACATAAGTGGGGTCTGCAAAATCAGCTTAGCACTACTACAGTCTTTCTGTAAATAAATAGCACTCTGTAGGTTTGATGACAATCGATCTGCATAATTGCTTGGTACCTCTTTTTAAAACTAACAGTTTCATTTTTTTTTGGATATGTAATTTGTTAGCTTCATGTTTTTTTTTAACCTTGTCCTCTTTCAGACTCTCTAAAAAAACTGCAGTTCATTAGCTTCAAGATGATATATGTTTAGCTGCAATAAATGAGACAGATGGGATTTTTTTGATTAATATATACAATGGTTTTAAGCTGATCTGTGCTTGCACTATCAAATTGGAAGGTCCCTAAGGGTGAATGAACGAACTTTCTGTAACAAAATCTACAACATATACTCATTCCTTGCCAAGCTACCATAGCTGCTTGTTGATACTGTAAACCTATATAAATCTGGTTTGCTATTACAAATTCAAATGATCCTATTACTAGATAACGCAGAAGAAATTAAAATGTGTTAACTCACAGCAAGCATTCTCTATTAAAATGTGCCATTTTTTAAAAGGTACTTCACAGTGAGAGGGTGTTTAGGGAAAATGTCATAGTATTAATATGTAGTGTAAGAAATACCTTCATATATCACCTATAATGATTCTGTTTCTACTGCATTTTCTTACCAGCAGAATATTTGCTAAGTTTACTGCATTATGAGTAAACAGCACATATAGCTTACCCTATATGTCCCCAAAAATCAGTTAATCAGGTTTTAATATGCCTGATCACTACCAGTTGGATTTTCTTTCATTGAGAGGTCTTTTCATTGATAACCAATCAAATCAGGACAGCAGGTTGTTTGAGACCACTGTGTATTGTTTTGGGATGTTTATCCTTTCCACATTGTTACACATTGGTAACATTGGTAACATTATTATACAGAAGTTAAGGGATGTTATTGACTTGCCCTCCACATGGGGGAGTGTGCCTCCTATATAAAAAAAAAAAATCTTTGATCTGTGCAGGCAGCTGTTAGATAACTTACATTCTCAATCCGATGTGATTGAGATTTTTTTAAGTGATAGTGTTTGTCATTCACATTAAAAGCAGAGATACAGCTTTTTGTGTAACTGCATTATGATTTGCAGTTACACATTAAGGTGAACAATTCTCTTCTCTCTATTTACAAAGGAACTATGATTACAACTAGTAATGTGGAAGGTTTCAGAATGCATAATTTCCCTGAACATCAAATTCGGTCTGATACATCTAGCTTTTTGTTCCTGTCTTATATATATTTCTTTTTATTTCATCCATAGTGGTCATAGTCCCTTTCACAAATACAGTGTAACTGCATTGCCAGTATGTACAGTAGGCTGCCTCACTTATCTGCCTGTATTGGATTGAACTAAACATTAAAAACCTATATGGTGAAATTGTCCCATCTGCAAAAGAATTCTTAATTTCTTATGCACACTTCTAATCCAATAAAGGTCATCAAACAGATGCATAAACAGACTAGCATTAAACCATGTTCCTGTCCTCTGTTTATAGCTATACATACTGCTTTTTAACCAGTATCCATTCGTCAAGAAGTTAATTGTGTCGTTTTCTCCCTATTTGTATGTTCATGTAACCCTACTGCCATGCACAATTACTCAATTCTACACGTGAAAAAGGAACTCGTTATGTTTACAATATTCTAATATCGTTGAGTACTTTGACATTTTTTTGTAGTCTCTTTGTAGTAATCATATTATTACAAAAGTCCAGACTTGCATAAACCTTTCCTTCAAACTGGGTGATATTTGAAACAGTGATAATATCAGTGTATCTTTCCCAAACTACCATTAATTAAAGAAATAAACAGCTGAATAAAGACACACACCATGCACGTAATACCTTGGAAGAAAAGGTTGTGAATGATAGTGTGAATATGTTGTTAATCGGGGGGAAGTGGGGTAAGAAATGATGGACATATCTGAAACAGCTTTGCAATATGTCATTATTAAATTAACTTTGTATGCTGTTCAGCTGTCTTCCGGTTTTATCCTGTAAACTGTATTGGTGGTTTACTAAGTTGTCATTCATTCTTTCATTCTCAAATTACTTTATCTTCCACAGTGTTCAGGGTCATGAGGGAGAAGGAGCTTATCCTGTCAAGCAAAGGGTGCAAGGAGAAAACCTAGGCCGAAGAGAACACCAGCCCATTGTAGAATGTACACATCCATACTTATTCACTCACCACATACACACCCATGAGCAATTTAGAAAATCTAGTTTGCCTAGGAGAATGTCTTTGAGATGTGGGAGAAAACTGAAACATCCAGCAAAGACAGGACACACACAGCTCACACAAAATTCACCCAATCTGAGCATTGTACTGGAGACTCAAGCAATGAGACACAGCAAATTTGACCTCTACATCATGGTGCCATATTAATCTAATATTACAGTGTAAATACATTCATATTAGAAAATTGTGGCCCTTTTGTTTGACTTACAAATTCTACAATAAAACTAAAGATGATTCACCACTCAAACAGATAAAAAGTAGACATTTTATAGTGAGGTTTGTATGCAAGCTCCATACTATAACAAGCCTGCTACACTTGGGTATATGCATATGAAGCTTGTTTTAGCAAAGATGTTGCTGTTGCACAGACAGCAGCATCATATACCTGAACCAGAAACCTACGGATAGTTCTGGGAGCTGTAATACACTTTGTGCTGCCACATAAACAATAAAAGCGTATCAAAGCAAGGTGTTTAACACTTTTTAAAGTTATTACTTGATTTCTGGTGTCATTTGTGTAGCAGTATGGTGTCTTTGACAGCTTTTAAAGCAGTTTGACACATTGTGATTGTAAACTTTATTGATAACTTGTAGTTTATCAGCAGTAGGTAAAACTGCTCATATGTTGTAAATAACTATGACTTGGTTGTTGTTAATAACCACTTGCTGATGTGTTCTCAAAATGGATGAAAGAAATCCACTTCTTGAACTTTTTTCCAAAGAGGTGACTTTTTTGGACTCATTAACAACTTGGTTATGATTGGTGGCTTATCATAATCTTCTATATTATCAGAAACTGGGACTACATGAAAATCTATTAGCCAGAGTAAACACAATATACTCATCCGTCACATTAGCAAAAGTAGTCGGGGAAAGGAAACAGTACAGAACTAGGACTAAGAAGTTAATGCTCAATGAAATATTATAAAAGGAAATGCGGTCGGGAAAAGGAAACAGAAGAGAACTAGGACTAAGAAGTTAATGCTCAATGAAATATTATAAAAGGAAATGTGGTTGGTGAAAAGAAACTTTGGATAAATGGGAGTGGATTGTTAGAGCTTAATAAACTACAGATTGACCACTTGTAGGGAAACCCATCTGGACTATAAAGCTAACAATCCTTTATCTAAATTACTGTCTTAGATTCTCTAAAGAGGATTTATAAACTCTTGACATTCAAAAGCTGTTCTATTCATTGATTAATGTACTTGCTAATATGTTTGCATTCATTGCAGATTTTATGTCTCTGATAAATTTAGAAATCTCTTCATAAAATGGCTGTTGATTTTGATGCAATACAATCCTTTTACATTTTTACTTTTAATTATCCTTTGTTGACTTGGTTAGTGGCTCCTCTCTTTATGACATCAGTTGCTACAGTTTATTTTACACCACACCTGGAGCACTACAGTGCTCAGGTTTGTCTGTAAATGCAATACCTGCTTTTAAAAGCAGGTATGGACTCGAGTGATCAAGTTAGGATGGCTGAGGTCAAGACCCTTAACACTTTGTGTTTGAGGAAGATGGCCTTTCACCCTGCCCCTAGCTATGCTACTGCTATCTGTACTTCTAAGGGAAATTTGGCCAGGGCATCAGAGTAACTTTCCCTACTCTCTTTGATAGGTGAGATAAGATCTTTTACATCCACCTGAGCTACCACCAACTCAATCAGATGGCACACTCAGGAGTGCAGCAACACCCCACCCACCCTCCAATGCTGCACTGTATTGTCAGCAATCTAGGCACCTGCAGTGGAAATACAGCCAACAGCATTCTGGCCTTCCAACACCAAAGGTGAGTGTGGCACCAAAAGCGTCATTCGCTGAAACTACATTATCTGGATGGGAAAAGCTATGTTTTGTTAAAATGCTAGCACTGATTTACAATGTCCATATGAGCATGTGCCTTTATAGTCTTCCATTATAACTTGCTGTAAACACTAAGTACTTATTCCAGGCAGATTCCCTGATGTGAGGGGTTGAGTGTAAGTAATCTTTAACGCCTTTCTCTAAATATACATGTTAAAATACACCAGCAGAATACTGTCTAACAAATCTAGATCCCTTTTGTTATATCCAGTAGTCCTTTTATTAATAATTTCCTGTCAGACTGCGTATGTGGCATTTCTTTTGGGCAAGTTCCTTATCATCATCCTGTTATGATATTTACTTACCAAGTTCGGATTACTTTCAGTAGGCCTCCAGTTTTACCACTGATCTTACTGTTTTTAACAGTCACCAAAATGTATTCAATATGACACATGCAATAATACAATGTATTCTATAAAACTGACATAGAAAGAGGTATTTATAATGTTTTTGCCCCTTGACACCAAAGTCTGGATGGCTTCTTAGACTAAAGGAAATTTATCCAAAGAGTTTGACCCACTAACATTATACAAAGGATTTCCTAGGACCTGGTGTCATCTGAGACAATACCTGGAACTTGGCTCATCATTGTGGAAAACACTAGCACACCTTATTAGTTCTAGGTTTCCCAATCAAGGACTGCTACAATCTTCTGTATGGGAGGTTGAGTAATCAGAGAAGAAAAAATATCATATGCACATTTACAGCCTGTGATAGTACAAGTGTGAGTCATTCCAGTATTTATGAAGCCTTACATTAAAGCAAGCTTAGTAAAACAAACTTTATACACAGGTCTCTTTATATCACACTTAGCATAATTAAACAGAGGTAATGTGCAGATAAAACAATCCATAGGATCTGTAACATGGCGTATGAAAACAGTGAAATGCAAAGTTTCTTTTCTCAAATATTTTTGTACCATTTTTCATGAACAAGGCAACATCGAAATGTACCTCTTTCGTTAATTAATCTTGGTATGATATTGCAGGTCCAAACATGTCAACTCACAGCCTGTGGTAGTTAGCAAATGTCACTGTTTAACCAAAGGAATATTTTTTTGAACGCTTAATAAAAATGGACTGTACTTTTGATAGGTGGGTACTGCTTATTAAAAAAAACGATACTTGTGTACATAGATTATATCTGAGCTACAAATCTACACATTGGCCCCTCAGCATGAAGATGTGGCTGTTTAAGTATTTATTATATTTATTTTCATTTGATAACCAGGTAGGGTCTGATTGGGCCAGAAGCCCATTTTCAGTGGAGACCCGGGGAGAAAAGCCGCAAGGAAGATTACATTGTTTTTTACATTTGATATATGAATATTACTGCGATTAGAGTACATAAAACAAATGGACGTAGATGTACAGTTGCAAAGATCCTAACATAGTATCTAAAAGCAATTAACAATGATAGCAATATACAAAAATATATGCACACCAAATATATACAAGAATACAAAAACAATATTTAAACAGTTGTACAATATTAAAAACAGAATAAAAGTTTTTTTTTTTTTTTTAGGCTAGCAAAACAGTAGTTAGTGCAATAAGTTATTGTGGTACTGACTGAATCAATGTTCCAAAGCACCATTCAAATATTTTAAAACAATCAAAACAGAAGCATTACTCAACTAATACAATGCACTATTTACAATGTATAGGTGAAGGAAAAATACCTCTAATATCATCACTAGCTGGTCAGCTATAAACACATTGATTTGTTTTTATTTACTGACAGTAATAAAACCTACCTTTATCTTTCTGAATCTTCTTTATGTTGGCCACATTGTCTGGGTCAGGCAGTTCACTGTCTCTTGCATTTGTTAGCATACCTAAAATGAACACAAATAATCATTACATATGCATCACAAGGAAAAGATAGTAGCTGGGAACTTAACTACTCTTCTCTGTTTACACCAATAATCTAGCCTCTGCCACCAAACATGGCGCACACATACAATACGCAGATGACTCAACCATCATCTGCTCAGCCCAGTCCCTACCCAAACTGCAATAAGTCACACAGGAAGCCTTTTCCTCTGTTGAAACTTGGTTATCCGAGGAAGCCTTTTCCTCTGTTGAAACTTGGTTATCCGATGCCCAGTTAATACTCAACCCAAACAAAACTAAACTACTTATCTTCCAACCCACCAAACATACTCAAAACAACTCTCACTTTAACATCACAGCAAAAGACAACACCACTATATACCAAACTGAACACACCAAATTGCTAGGAGCGGAAACAAACAAACTAAAATTTGACATTCACATATCCATGACCATAAAAAAAGTCCACAAAAAACTAGGAGCGTTATACAGAAATAAGCAACGTCTCACCAAAGCAGCAAAGATTTCAGTAGCAAATTCCCACCTTATCTCCACCCTACTTTATGCCTCTCCAATTTATACCAACCTAAGGCAATGCGATTTAAACAAACTAGAGACCTGCTACAACAAAATCGCCAAATTTGCCACAGGGGCATCCTACCATAGTCACCACTGTCTCTCACTTACTGAACTGGGCTGGCTTGAACTCCCTCACCTCCTTCAGTGGTATCAACTCTCACTCGCCCACAAACTAGTAAACCACCCACTAAATGTCCCTTCCCTCCAGAATCTACACCAACCCTATCGCACCACCAGACAACTAAGATCCAGCAACAAAAATCCCTTGCAGATCACAAAAGCCAATAATTCTGCTGGTGAAGCACTATTCTCTTGCACCATAGCCAAATTATGGAACTCACTTCCACCCACAATTACCAATGTACCATCATGCACCCACTTCAAAACTTTACTAAAAGTGCACCTAAAAACATGCTGGCTATGCCCTTGCAACTCCCACTCTAATATCACCCACCCCATCCAAACACTACCTTTCTTTCCACTCCACTAACAACCTTGATTATAGCAAGCTCAGATGCTCATAAGCCTAGTACTTATTATACAGCAGGAACTTCTTACTGTAACATTTGTTAATGTCTGTTATGTACTTCACAGATAAAGATTCTAGTTGTCTACTGATGTACTATGTTCTTCATCTGTAAATATGTTGTAAGTAATTGCTATGTTAAATTGTTAATCGCTATGTAATCCAATGTAACTACTGTCTGTTTATTTTAACTGTTGAGCTTTTCTCCCCGGGCCTCCACTGAAAATGGACCTACGTCCAGTCCGACACTCCCGGTCAACAAATGTAAATAAATAAAATAAAATAATAATGCATCTGCTTATATTCATGAGCATGTTAATGTATTACAAATAATACTAATGGGGAGATGCTTTGGACTAGTATCTACATACATTTACATGTTGTACCTTATGAATCCATATGGGGAAAAGATTTGCCTCCGTTGAACACTGGCTCTCTAGTAAAGAAAGAAATTAAGCACTGTAATGCCATCAAAATGTATTTAGTTACTTGTTCCTTCCAGTCAAGTCTACTTTCAGTGAAAGCAGACAACCAAGATGCTCATTTCTCTAAAGAAGAAAATGCAATGCCTCAAGATTTTGCCTGTATTTTCTTTATTATCCAAGAGCTGATTTTTAAATTGTGGGTGGGCTTTAAACATGATGCCTTGATATTTTAATTGTAATTGTAGCGAGGTAGATGGCCATTCGAAACTAGCATCATTCCACTTTAGTAGATTGCTTCCTTAACCCCATATTGCCCTTGCTCTCCTGGCCACATTTGATTGTCAGAGACCCCAGCTACATCTGCAAAGTCCAAACCACAAAAACACAAAAAAAAAGTGAGCATAATACTTTTAACCTGCAAGCTTTCATGTGATAATTAATATTTTCTCATGCTGCCTGGGAAATGTCTACATTTCAATAAACTCTTGACCCCATTTCTACCTTTCTTTATCTTTTCATATTTGCTTACAACCTGGTCTTGATGTATGTAGTTCAAATGCTGCAAATAAGTAAAATGTGCCCCACCCCGTACCTCCTCTGATTCTATTCCACTTAAGACAAATGGACTTGATATAAAGTCCAAAGGAAAAAAAGTGGATATCTTACAGCAAAGGTTCCGCCAAACAAATCCCAAGAGCAGCAAACAGCAAAAAGAAAGTTGGAACCACCAGGCTGCGTAACAATCTAATATTTATTTAAAATGAATAAAACAAGTAAAATGCTCTATTTGATAAAAAGAACTATATGACAGAGAGTTGGACTGTCCCTTCCTACCTACCTGGATACACCCAAATGGGTATATCCCTGTAAGTACCTCAACAGACTTTAAAAGCATGGTACTCAACACCCTATTTCTTAATTTAACTGCACCTTCAAAACATTGGAGGTGCACTTAATATTAGTGCATTGCTAATTTTAGGCAGCTGCACAAAGGTAATGCATGAAAATTAGCAAAGATGCAGGTAAGAGTCCATTACAGAGTCTTCTTAGTGCATTTCAAGGTGGACCCTTTACCTCTGTTTTTAGGTGCCCATCACTCTTTACTCATTTCTGTCTCTACTGTTTGAACAAAGTAGGGCTTTGTACATGGTGTACATCAGGATTTGCAACCATTATGAAAATGGCAGCATGGCTGATGTCTGTCTGCTTCTGTCTTAGCATCCATAAGTGTACTTGCCTAGACTGCACTGTGTACTTGGAGGGCATCCTAATATTTTTATGTACCGGTGACCACAGAGAGCATTCATCACAGTCA
The DNA here is from genome assembly GCF_019279795.1 of Protopterus annectens. Classification (NCBI taxonomy): domain Eukaryota; kingdom Metazoa; phylum Chordata; order Ceratodontiformes; family Protopteridae; genus Protopterus; species Protopterus annectens. The sequence goes on from NC_056749.1 coordinate 230,860,632, forward strand.
GTACATATTCTCGAGTGAAATATACAATGTTACACAACTCTCCCTTTAAGGGGATACCACATAACACTGATTCTCTCTATTATCATGTTTACATATAAGGGAGTGCAAGTCAACCATGGAGAAATGATTAAGACTGCAAATAAATACAAATTTTTATTTATGTCCTATTTTTATCACTAAATACTCAATCATTTTTTTTCTCTCTGTTTATAATGCATACTTTTCCCCATTTACCTCCTGTGCTTCTTGTGAAAACAAGAAAACTAAATGCAATGCTGAAACATTAACATATCTCAGGAAAAAACAGATTATTCAGCTTTTACGATGTATGATCTAGTTTATGTAATCGCTCATTAAATTACTTGCTGAAAAGCTTAGTATAACTCTGTATTATTGTGGATGCATTACATTGCAACATATCACAGCGCTATATATTATTTATCTCCAGTGTTTGCATTATATCACATTATATTGTAATAACATATGATCTTTATATTTAATATAATGAAATATTACTTTGCAAAATATGACAGCAGGGAGACTCGAGCTAAATAGTCTGCCTGCTTGCGCGCATCTGATATGTAGCTGCCTGCTCCTCCAGCCTGGAGTTGCCTGAACCCCACCAGCTGTACCATCCCTATTGAAGGGCCCTGATGAGTCACATCTCACCACTGATAACATTTTTACAAGGTTTCGCAACTCTCTGAGGATAAACTTTCTCAGATCCAGTTTAAGCTGAATACCTCCTCTCTTCCCTACCCTCGTGCCTCAGTTCTGCTCTTTCAGTTATATGAGCATTTACTGAGCTTACTGGACACCCTACGACATGGTAATGATACAAAAGCTTTACTGAACCGGGGACAGGCTGCATCTGCTGCCATTCCCTCACCCATCTACGCTGTCAATCTGTCAAATTTGGCAGCAAAATCATGCCAACTCGGGCCTAGATATCAAGGCCCTGCTACTGACTCCAGGCTTCAAGGCCAGTAGTTGCTTAAACTGGTCCTGCCAGCTCCCTTGATCAGATGGTCAATCATCTGGTATTTCCTCACATGCCATAAGCCTAGTCACAGTTTCTGTGAGTGATCCTTGAAGTGAACTTGCTAAATTAGTGTGTACCCTGACTGAGCGGATCCTGCGCTTTGTTCTTCTATAAGTTCCTGTAAGCTGTCCAGTTCCTTTTCTTGCTTATTTGCCCATTTTCCATTCTCGTTGTCCTCCCCCTGCCTTCTTCTTTATTGCCATGCACTTTATTTTTTATTTTATTTAAAAATACTGAGGCGAAGAACTCACCGAATAATTCAGCAATAAGTTATTTTGATCCTAACATTTCACCTTCAGTCACAAACTTAGTTCAGTGCAGCCCTTCTCCCTCTGAAATGTTCATGAAAAAGTTATTTTTCTCTTTCTTTGCCCTCTGAGTAATTTTCTCTCCAGTCAAGTCTTGCCTTCCTTGCCTGCTTAGTTGTGTATCTCATCGTCTTAATATAGGCTTTCTTCTCATCCTCTCCTTTGGCTTTGTTCCACTATTTTAATGTCTCTTCCTTGTTCCTAAGTACTATCACTACCTTCCTGCTCAGGGCTATTGGTTTCCATCTGAGATTTACTTTCTTCCTTTTAGACAAAGACTCAGGCATACATTTCATAATGCTCTCACTGAAGCTTATATGTAGGTTCTTTGCCCCTGCCCACTTCTCCCCATTTTGGCAGTTCCCCTTACTACCGCCACTACAAACTTTTAGCAGGTGAGCCTCTGTAATCCCATGCCATACTGATATCAATGCCCTTTGGGATGGAACTGCCCAACACAGCAGAACCATAACATGGTTAATGGAGATCTCATGTTCAAATTCTAAACCTTTCCCTGTCTGATAAAGACAGTAGCTGTCTATCACCTTTCTGTAATGGATGTATGAACTAACCTATAAGTAGCCATCATCTTATTCTATTTTTGTGTACCACGTCCTTAAATCCTGAACCGTCTCAATTAATAATTGTACAGAATCTTGTTTCAGCTGCATAAGAGTACACTAAACTTCTCATGACTATTATATTCTTACTGTCTCTCTGGCTTTCTCTCTGTCTGTCTTCCAAGTAAAAGAGTTCAGTTTCAACAGATTTTATTTTGAAATCTTCTTTGGTTTGTTTTAATTTTGAGCCATCAATAATGTAGTTAAAATAGGTAATTTCCTTTTCATCCTCACACCCATTAAACACTGAGCTAGTGTAATACTTATTCCTTGCAGAAGATTATTTCTGAATTCCTAAAATTGTTAAATGATAGCCCTCAAAACTTTTGCTACTGCTCTTTCTCACAAGGTTTTCACTGTCTGCACAAGTCTCTCCAGTTGATTAGAATGTGGGCAGTGTGAATGATACTTTCTATGCCTGAATTCCCAATTAGGCACAAATTCTCTGAATTCCTACCTTTTGCATTGAAGAAAATTGTCATACATGGGAAGCACTTTACTATCTCAAAATACTGAAATCTTGAATTTCAGTATCTTGAGACAAAAGTGCCGAAAGTGCAGTTGAAGTCTTGAATACACAGTTGTGGTGGCACGGTATGTGGGATTTGCTGTGTTTGTAAGGTGCGGTGTGCTGTGGGATATGGTTTGCCTGCCGTTGTGTGGATATTCAGGTAAGTGCTGTTTTTTAAGGGTTTTGGGTAGGGATTTGAGTGTGAGTATGTTGGGAAGTTTTAGGTGTAGGTTACAGTGTGAGTGTGTAAGTATTGGGAGTGGTGGTGGTGTTTCTACATATGTGGTGTGTGTTTATGCAAGGGGACTATAGAATATGCAGTGGTGGGTTTAGTATTTTTGTCTTTTTAGTGCAACCTCAGTTAGTATATATAAGTAATGGGGTTGTGGGGGAGTGCAGCCCCCCCCCACATGAGGAGGTGCATGGGGGCTTGCCCCCCTGCTTATATGTAGGGTAGGTGTGTGTATTTGTGTTGCTGTGTTAGTGTGTATTTTGTTGGTTTGTTGTAGTGTGGGGAGGAAGTTGTATGTATGTTTGTTTGTGTGGTGGAGGGTGTTATTTAAAAGTCGCAATTTTGAATTTCGCTCTTTTGGGGTTTCACTATTGTAAATGTTCTACTTTATAGTCTTGAGATACTGAAATTCAAGATTTCAATATTTCAGGATTAATGATAGTGAATCCCATACATGACAACAACA